>NC_080404.1:26342500-26642500 GCF_030265065.1 Corythoichthys intestinalis | reverse complement strand
AAAATCAGAGTTGTAGAAATAACTGGAAACTCAAGAGAGCCATGACATTATGTTCTTCACAGGTGTATGTAAACTTTTGACCACAACTCTATGTGAAAATCCTGCTCAACATACGACCATTTCGACTTAAAAACACTGTCCTGGAAAGAATTAACTTCGTATGTAGAGGTACCACTGTATTACAAATATTTTGTCATTCAAGCACACATTCTTGAAATATGTTAAATTTCACATGGATAAATAAAATTCATTCTACAAAAGGTGTGTTTGTTTATCATTTTGGCCCAATTATGCCTTCACAACCAATACAAAGGAGACACGCTATACTGCAGTTCGACTGATTACATAGAACATTGCCTTTCCATCCAAGTCTTAGCACAGATGAGAAAACGGGTGTCACCTGATCCAACCTGATGGTATTACGGAAAGGTCAATGTCTCCTTCTGAGTGAAGAGCTACAGTCCACAGACAAGACAGCAGATGAGTGCTAAGCCTGCCATTCTATTCCATTAGAGCTCATGACTAACATGGGAACATTTACATCTGCTTCCACTTTTTCCCAAGCCTACATTGCTGCAGTCCAGAGAACAGAGCCACTTAATAAAATTTGAATTAAAAAAAACAACAAAAAAACAGAGCACTCGTCTGCATGCTGCCATTACAGAGCGATCGCTGCTTTATGGGAACAGGCTGCAGAAAAGTGTATAAATAAAGGCTTGCATGGGCTAGTCCAGAAGGGTCGATAAAAAGGAGCTGGAAAGCATTTAGAGGTCCTCATTGAGGATCTGCTCATTCGGCCCCAGCGGTTTGTGAGGATATCCCTGCCAATCAATACAAGCACCATTAAGCTTAACAAAGCTGCTTTGTCTATAAAACTGGCCAGAGATGCGCAAAAGCACTCAGTGACACCATAGCAGCTTTCATGCAGTCTGGTGTAGATGTGGTCAAACAAAGCCATAATGTCAAAAGCCTCTGATGTATGAACGTGTATCACTTTTTAAAACTAGCATAAACACCAGAGATGCACCAAACATGGACTTTTAATTTTTAATGCAAGACAGAATGTGAGGTGAGCCTTGTGCTGTTTCAAGAACATGAGAGAAAAAGGCTTATGACTCAAATCGCACATACCACAAAAAATCTTTCAGCGTTGCAGTGTATGTCTATTAGAGCCCCACAAAAAGCATAAACTACTTTTTTAAAGGGAAAACAGGCAATACGAGGATGCTAATCTTGTTAAAACCTAAATTTATTCATTTATTTCAAGTAAACGATGGCAAAATGGCAATTACTTTCAAAATGTTTTAAATAATTGGTAGTAAAAAGTTGTTTTGATTTTCTTCATAAATGTTTCAGTACAGACAATACGTCAAAAACAGACCACAATTAACACTGACGTAAAAAATTAAAAATTACAAAATGCTGTGCACATTCCAAAGTAGTAGTTGGTGTTGGCATGAAATGAGTAGGGTGGGTCCACATGCACGGATGCAGGGAGGGTATTCATGAACTAAAAAATGGTTTAATATTCAAATGGCAATAAAAGAAAAAAAACTAGAAAAATAACGAAAGTCCAAACTAAAAGAAAGAAGGTAAAAAAAATCAGCATACTAGAAAACTGGCATGGAGGGACCAAGTCATAAACAAGATCTGACATTGATAATGAACTAACAAAGACTGATTTGAAAAATGGCGAGCTTAAATACACAGATGGGTAACGAGATGAGACACACCTGACTGAGCACGAAAGGTAGAGGGGAAGGTGATTGGACACACACAGGGAGCAGACAACAAAGAGGTGACATGAATTGTCAATCACAAGGACAAGACACACTGAGGAACAAACCAGAATAAAATTGGATGACCAAACCAAAACACACTAAACAAAACCCAGATCGTGACAAATAGCCTTACTTACCTTGTTGGTTTTAAAACTCGATTGAGGTATTCTTCCCTTTAATAATTTAAAATGCCATATCACCTTACAGCCACTTTACAGCCATCAATGTGTGTTATGTAAGTGTAAAGGTTTATCAAAGACACTAATTTATTTATAGGCCTGAATGATAAGCATTTAAATCTTTTCTATATCTATTAGTCATATATTTTGATGTGAAGAGAAAAACACAACAGCAGTTATTCAATTTTCTCTCAGCATCTAACGCCCTTACTTAACATGACTGCGTTTGTAAAGGCCGATTGGTTGTCATGACAAACACTTGTGGGCCTATTCACAGGCTTGTGCTACGTCCCTCTCTGTAAAAATAAATTATAAAAGAGTATGTAGGAGGTTTTGTGATGGACGCTTCCTTTACAAAACTACCAGAGGAGAACAGAAGCCATAACTTGTAAGGGCAACCATCAATCCTAACTACAGGGCGTATGTAAAATCCTTTTTGTTCTGGCTTAGCACTTTTCTATTCCGCTATTTTTCTATGTTTAGCATGTTTAACATTTAATCATTTTTATTTTCAAGCCAACTATTGTCATGTTACTATTATTTCTTTTCAATCTTTATGTCTATAACGTCTCTCCTTCAAGGCTCTAAATGTTGCAAAATTGATCATTTGACTCATGCAGGTTGTTAGCATGCTAAATGCATCCTAACTTCACTATAAACAAGACAGGAAAATTAGATTCGCTGTTTATTTTGTCTGTGTGGGGTAGAAGAACACAACTGCGTGTCCCAGTTCTAAGGGGACGTGCAGGTGTAACACGCTACCAGTGAAAAATGAGAGTGACAGAGCGTGCACAAGACAAAGCAGATGCCGGCCACAAAGTTACAATATTGGTCAATATTCATCAACAAATAGAAGGAACACGTCGGATGTGTCACACTAAGCAGAATGACAAACAGTAATTCTGACACGCCAGACTTCCAGTGACGTGGTCGTGAGGCGCCCGCTAAACCAGATCAGCGATCGATGGATATGTCACACTACACGAGGTGTCGTAAGCCATCCCCCCTTTCAAAAAGTTGGCCACACCGATCAACAATTCTCCACGAAGTGTCTGTCAAGCTAGAATCGGGCTGAAATAATGCAGTCTGAGTCAGGCATCAGTGACAATTTCTGTTTCTTTTGCAGAACTTATCACAACATGCATGTCTCTTGGTGAAACCGAACGCAAAAAAGAAGTCATCAGGTTCTATGACATTTTCTATTCGGGCTTTAACCTGTTAAATCGAACGCCATATCTTCCGAAATATGAGCAGCTAACTCAGTTGAAATGTTTAAATCTCACATTAGGACTTGCTTCTACACTTTAGAATTTAATTTAAACTGAATTAGAACCCTTTTTACTGCTGCTTTTCAAAGCCTCCCCCACCTCATCTGAGTAGGAGCTAAACAGCAAAGCTGCTGTATTCATTCTGCACCGACCTACCAAGCTGAGATCGGGGAGGACCCCAGAGGTCATGCTGGAGGAGTCTAGCTGAGGAAAGGCCATTCTCTTGTGAATCTATCCAGGGTGCTTCATCTGGTCAGATGGATTCTCAGATTGTTTTAGATACCAATGTAATTTTGTATGATTTTATATTGAAATCTAGCCTCATGGGAACATCAGTTTTGATGACGTTAGATTGAACACAAGAGGAAAAAGACCCCACTATCAGAGCAGTCGACCAGTTGAAGGATCATCATATTTGTCCCCAGACAAGAGATGACTCAGTGAAATCGCGGCAATAACAACATTTTCCAAATGGGAAAAACACATTTGCTATCCTCTGAAGTGATGCAAGGCTTTGGCTACACAGAAAGGAATGTAGTGATCGCCTTCAACAGAATCATCAAGGTGCTAAAACGAGTATGTCTTATTGTCTATGAGGGTCACATCAAGGCTCAGTTTAACTATATCTTTGAGTCAATCAGTGCAAAAGTCTAAATGGAGCGAACAATTGAGTTTAACCATATCACTTTATTTGTTACCTTTCACATTGTATTTGTCAGTGTCAGTGTCCATTGGCTTCAAAGTCATTGGGTTGGATCAACTTTTTTTTCACATGCTCTTCCAGGTGTGTGTGTGGGGGCGTCGGGGGGTGGGGGGTGGGTGCATCTGTGCCTGTGTGAGTCAGATAATTGCACGGCAAGTGTAGTTCCACCCATTTTCTCTGCTATACAGAGAACCATTGATTTAATTCCAAGGCTATCTAGTACTCGCTTCTTTCTTCTCAATGCCAATAATAAGTAGATCCACTGCTTTTTTCTATTTTATATCATAAAAAAAAAAAAAAAGACAATCTGAGACTTACCTTCCATTCTAGCTTTTTATTTATGATTACTGATACTTTGCTCTGTAGAACTATTGATGACACTGAGTGAAAAAGATTTTCAAATTTAGCCCCACATTGTGACGTTTAGTTTGAAATTCTAATTCTGGAGTTGCGTAGTTCACGATATGTATGACTCATTCGAGACGTAAATGATTAATAATGAAGTGATTAAACCACCAACCTTTTCACTTGGGTTGCTAAATGCTGATTAAGTACAATTGAATATGTTCAAGCAGCTTTTTAGCTCTAGCTTTTATTACAAGCAGTCTCTTTTGGCAATTAAAAAAATGGGTTAGAAAATCTCCGCTCTTTAATTTTTATGATAAAATGGACAAAATAGATGTTTTCCAGTTTTGATGTTAGAGACAAGAATTAAACTTGTGTTTGGCGCTTCTGCTTCACAGTTACAGTGTATCATAAAAGTGGGTTCACCCCTCGCATTTCTGCAGATATTTAAGCATATCTTTTCATGGGACAACACTGTTAAAATGACACTTTGACACAATGAAAAGTAGTCTGTGTGCAGCTTATATAATAAAGCTCATTTATTTTCCCCTCAAAAAACTCAAAATATAGCCATTAAGATCTAAACCCTTAGAAACAAAAGTGAGTACAGTCCTTAGAAACTACATCCCTAAATGTCCAAACTGAGTACTGCTTGTCAATTTCCCTCCATAATGCCATGTTACTCGTTAGTGTTTCTAGGTCCAGGTGTGCCTAGGGAGCAAGTGTGTTCAAATTTGTAGTGCAGCTCTCTCACTCTCTCATACTGGTCACTGAAAGTTCCAACATTGCACAACATGGCAAATAAGTCTCTGAGGATCTTAAAAAATGTATTGTTGCGCTACATGAAGATGGCCAAAGCTAGAAGATTGCCAGCACCCTGAAACTCAGCTGCAGCACAGTGGCTAAGATCATCCAGCATTTTAAAAGAGCAAAGTCCACTGAGAACAGGTCTCGGGTTGGCCGTCCAAAGAAGCTGATCACAAGTGCTGAGCGTCACATCCAAATGCTTTCTTTGAAAGATCGTTGCAGGAGTGCTGTCAGCATTGCTGCAGAGATTGAAGAGGTGGGGAGTCAGCCTGTTAGTGCTCAAACCATACGCCACACTCTACATCAAATTGGTGGGCATGGCTGTCACCCCTGGAGGAAGCTTCTTCTGAAGACTGTACACAAGAAAGCCATCAAACAGTTTGCTGAAGACCGGTCATCAAAGCACATGGATTACTGGAACCATGTCCTATGGTCTGATGAGACGAAGATTCATTTGTTTGGTTCCGATGGTCTCAAGCATGTGTGGCGACGACCAGGTGAAGAGTACAAAGATAAGTGTGTCATGCCGACAGTCAAGCATGGTGGTGGGAAGGTCATGGTCTGGGGCTATATGAGTGCTGCAGGTTTTGGAGAGTTACATTCCATTGAGGTAAACATGAACTCCAACATGTACTGTGAAATACTGCAGCAGAGCATGATCCCCTCCCTCCAGAAACTGGGTCGCAGGGCAGTGTTCCAGCATGACAATCACCCCAAACACACCTCCAAGATGATCACTGCTTTACTGAAGAGGCTGAGGGTAAAGGTGATGGGCTGGCCAAGCATGTCTCCAGACTTTAACCCTATAGAACATCTATGGGGGATCCTCAAGCGGAAGGTGGAGGTGTGCAAAGTCGCAAATATCCGGCAGCTCCGCAAAGTCGTCACGGAGGAGTGGAAAAGCATTCCAGTGGCAATCTGCGAAGCTCTGGTCAACTCCATGCCCAGGAGAGTTAAGGCAGTTCTGGATAATAGTGGTAGCCACACAAAATATTGACAGTTGACATGTTGTATGTTAATATTGACAACTTTCACAAAGGGGTGTGCTCACATTTGTTGCCAGGGGTTAAGATATTAATGGCTATATTTTGAGTTATTTTTAGGGGAAAATAAATTAACTCTTTTATATAAACTGCACACAGACTACTTTTCATTGTGTCAAAGTGTCATTTTGTCAGTGACGTCCCATGAAAAGATATACTCAAATATCTGCAGAAATGTGAGGGGTGTACTCACTTTTGTGATAGACTGTATGAGATTTTGACGTGTGGGCTTTGTAAGTTCTCCCCATGCTTATGCTTTTCTCAAGAACTCTGATTTCCCAGATTACCCTGATTTCTTCCACATCCTCTGCACAAAATGCATTCTAAATGAATAGACAAAGTGACTTGGCATTTGTCAAGTGTCGCCCCAGTTAGTCAATGGCATGATTTTTTGGGGCACAGTTTTTACGGTTCGCTTAATTAATAACATGTGAGCATTAATGCTTCCTGGCCTGTAAATGCATTGCTTGCTGGCCTCAAATCCTGAGTTTACCCTGCCTGAGTGTAAAAAGGAAGGCATATACTCTATTTGGATGTTTAATTGTCATAGTGGACTGTAGAGATGTGACAATTTGAGGAAAGAACTGGGTTAAGTATAAACTTCATTTGTTTTACATACTCAAATGAAATAGTCCTTCATTTTTTTTGTATTTTGTTTACTATTTTTGAGACATATAGCTGTTCACTTCATAGCTGTTATTCTCCTGGATTCGTCAGTCATGTGTCAAACATAAAAGGAGGTTTCCCTGTGTCTGAAATGTGAGCCTCAGGCACTCAGAGATGGTTGATGATTTTGCAGCTGAGGGGTTTCCTGTTTGCAGGGGTGTATGACAAGGGAATGGAACAACTTAAAAAAATAATTAAAAAAAACATGTCTGCATTTGGCAGCTGCTCATTGAAACTATGACACCCCCCCTCAAAAATCCCAGACTATCACCATGGCAACCCTGTAAGGTAAACAGCGTTGTTTCTACGTGCACACTGGCATTTGTTTTTAATCATTTGGCTGATTTTCCCACTGCTGATGTAATTTTTGTGGTAAATGTCAACATGTTTAGCAAATTTGTATTGATTGGAACTAATGTGTGACCGCACTGATTCCCACAAGTGCTGAATTAAATAAGCAAATTAAAAGTTTGTGTTGTCGTTTCAAATCAATATGTTGAATAGCAGATCTGAAGTAAAATCAATGCGTCTTTCTTGCTTTCGGTTATAAGTCCACTAACGGACATTTGTATTGCTCCAACATGTGCATCTGTGTGGGTGATACGATGTGAAAAGAATCCATGACGATGATAATGAAAGCTATCAAAGCAGATCATTAATCCAGCCTTAATAGCTCCAATATGTCCCAAGGATCATTAGTATACTAAACTGAACTCTGTGAGTGTGGGCGTGTCTCTGTGTGTGAGAAATATGGGACATAAAAGGTGTATATTTTCACAAAGGTATTCCGTCTGACAAAAAGTCGTAACTGGAGAAGGGTAGATTAATGTTTGTGTGAGAAAATGTTCACGTCTGTCTTGAAAAAAGTGTATAGAATGTTCATACATCTTCTGTACCACTTACCTTCATAAAGGTCGCAAAGGTACTAGAGCCCACCCCAGCTAACTATAGGAAGGACGTAGAGTACATCCTGAAATGTTTGCCAGTCATTGGCAGGGAAGAGGACAAACAACCTCTCACACTCCCAATCATACCTATGGAGAATATAATGTTCAATTGGCCTACCATGCAAGTTTTGGGGATGTGGAAAGAAGCCGGAGGACCTGTAGTTAAAATCCACGTAGGCGCAGAAAGAACATTCAAATTACACATAAGGCAAGAGCCCAAGATTGAACCCTTTATCTCAGAACTGTGAGGTAGACAGGCTAACCACTCACCAACCATGCCACTTGATGTATCGAATGTTTACATATTTGCTAAGCACAAAACTTATTGTAATTCATCAGTGGTAGGCTGTCACATTAGGGAAAGCAGCGTGTTGTCATTCCAAAGAACTGCCAGCAGTCAGATGTTTCAGTTCATGTTTTTCCAAACATCTGCTGTGTTAGTTCGAATACCTTGTTAATAATGCATTGCATAAATTCTGCCCCTCTCCTCTTTCTGTTGTAATGAAAACACAAATCTGGGCATTTCCCAGTTTTTATTCCATCATACTGTTCAAAGTACATTGTCACTGCAGCAGATACTGTATAGTACAGTTGTAACATTTACTGTGTTTGTTTAAGAATTGCAATTGTAAAGAACACAATCGTACAGCACTTATAATTTACGAGTACCTTTATTGATGTAGTTCTTTATAATACAAACTGTGTGGTATTGAGGTCTGTTGGAATACCTTAACACACAATATGACTTGGTCAATGTATGTGATACTCTTGATGAAAGGGTCGCATTTCCATGATATGCAGTACGAGTCAATCAACAAATCAGACAGTCAATGACAAAATTTTGACACTGCTGTGACAGTGAAGATCATCATGTTGTACAGTGGCAATGACAGGGTACAATTACCAATTTTCAAAAGTCGCCGTCTGTTCAAATAAACAGTTGTGAATGAGATTGGCGTGGAAAGGAGGGTTTATTTGACAAATCATTAAATAAGCAGTAGGGTGTTAAGTAGGATTCACAGATGAATTTTTATGTCATATTTCTTTCGGATCCCATTCTTACTTTGGTGTTTTAAGTACATTCGATAGCCTATAGTTTTTAAATTTGGCTTTAGTAGTTGATTTAAATCTGGACTAATTTTACCATTCTTTTTTGTTGTTCTTCTTAACATAAAACATAAGTATATAAGTTCTACCTAAGTGCAATACTTTAGCGACCTCTGCTTTTTATACTTTTGCCACACCACTTAATAATCACTCAGGATAACTGTTTATAAAATTGAACAAATAAAATTGAATAAACTTTGCTGACTAATGAGATGCTGGAAAATCAAAGATCAAATTCTGACATACCCATCGTTAAAAGTATCCAAGTTCAATGTTGGAGCAACAAGCATTTGCTTATTTATTTATTTGGAGGGGGCGTGCGTAAGTAAGTAAGTTAACAAAACAGCATCTATCCACCTTAAGCACAGAAGAAATCCATGTTCTGCAATGACAAAGAGGATTAATGCAGCCCAAGTGGAATATAGAAATACAAACAACATGCACATGTTAATTTTACACACTGCTGTCGGAATCTGGCGCGTGTCCTCCCTAAACGTGTGTGTCTCCTTCACTAAAGGCGCAGGAAAGTATCCAATGATGCCCATCTGGTCCACATAGCGGTCACTGTACACCTACCAATGAACAGACAAGCAGTATCTCTCTAAAATGTAAATCACAGTGTTATTTCCTCCACAAAGGGGTTCATTTTTGGACATACACTGCCGGACCAGAAGACACCACCGCCCTCCTCTGGTACCAGTTTAGAATACACGTAAACCTTCTGACCCTTCTTGATATTGATGAATCTGCAGTCTGGAGCAATGAAGTCGTCCAAGGCCGTGGCCATGGAGAGAGCATCTGCCAAAGAAAAATCACAAAGGACTGTGACTTTAAAATTAGAAGAACGTGTCAGATTAAACACATACTTACACGAGCACTCCACATCACCACAAATCTTCTTGTCTGCTAGTTTTTCCACAGGGACAGCCTCTGAGATGTGGTGCAGCATTCCCACACAGAGAATTAGCGCAAGCATTTTGAAAAAAATAATGTACAAATGCACAAATTCATTTGGAGAAATCTGAGAAGAAACTTCTCGAAGCCAGGGGAGAAATGGGCCGTGCCCCGCCATCACAGCCACTCTGGCCAATCATGTTTGATTTTCAGAAATGTCACACTCTGGACCCAGTTACAGCCTGAGTAGAGGTCAGTTATGTATACTCACACTTCAAAATAAGTGGAAAAGGGTGGATTACAATTGTACAATGAGTAAAAGTGCAACTATTATATTTAAACCCACGTAAAGAGATACAAAATGGAATCCATCCAACCATTTCCTATAATGCTTGTCCTCATTTGAGTTGCAGGCTAACTGGTGCCTCTGTCCCAACTGACTTTGTGTGGAAGTATACGTTAGACTGGTCACCATGACATATACAGTGGACAAACAAGCATTCACATCCACATCTTGGTACAATAAGGAGTCTTCAATGACTCTACTTTTTTAAGTGTAGGAGAAACATGCAAGCACAAGGAGGGCATCCAACCTCAGTAAAAGAAGGCTGAATCTCAGTTTTGAACATGCAACTTCAAAACTGAGGCGCATGTGCTACCATAGGAAGCACAGGACACTTCTTCCCTATCTTTACATTACACATGGAGGAGGTCCACACTTCTACCTTAATCTTAGTAGCATTGTCATACCACAGAAGAGAGACAAACACAAGTATTGTTACACACCCACCCATCAACTATTTGACCTCTGGCAAGCACAGCAGGTTCATCAGGACCAAAACAAGACTCACAACCATATTTTTCCCATATGCCATTGCTGCATTGAACTCACAATAACACACTCATTCTGCATTGTTGCTACTTTGAAGAGTTGTGTTACTTCATAATAATGCACTGCTTATGTTGGTTGAAATAAATGTTTTTAAAAATTGAGGAAAAAAAGTAACCAGTACTAATATAATTAATTACTTTCCTCAGAGAGTAATAAAGTAATGCATGGCATCACAGTTTGCAAAACAACAGGAATGTGGGTTTAATGTGTAACAAATTGCTAAAAAAAAAAAAAAAAAAAAAAAAAAAAAAAAAAAAAAGGAAATAACCCCTGCACCCCCACAACCTTCATACACATAAGGCGTACAGAAGATGAATGAATGAATGACAATAACAAAAGATTCACATTTAATATTTGGGATATATTTCATTTCAAATATTTAGCCACAACCTCTAAAGATAACCACTTAACTTTAAGTAGGCCTACACTGTATTACAATTTCTTGCCTAAATTTATTTGCAGTGTTAATTTTCAAACTGTGGCTTATAAAAACATATAAAACGTCTGCCATTTTTCCTCAACATTTTGGACAACTACACTGCAACTGCTTTAAATAGTGACCATTAAAGTGGTTACCACTACTCCTCTAAAATACCCAGAGGTGTCGCGTCCCATTAGGCAAACCAGGCAATTGCCTAGGGGCCCCCATGACGGCCAACAGATTTAGCAAACGCAGCTTTACTGCACTGCTGCAGCGACAAGTGCGACAGTGCCAGTGAAAGCCTTGTGTCTGAGTTCCTGAAGGGGCCACTTCACTCGCTCTACACTCCAGCCCCCTCCCTCACATGACTCAGAGTGAGAGTGAGCGGCGATTTGGCTTTTTTTTTTTTTTTTTTTTGGTGTGTATCCAAAATGAAGAGCGACAAAAGAAAGAAAAAAAAAAGCAGAAGAGGACAAACGTAAGCAAGACAGCGGTGAGTGTACTGTGCTACTGTAGTTTTATGTCCTAATGTAGTAGAAGCCTGGCACTTTGAGTGTCCTAAAAAGCGCTCTATGAGACCGAGGCATTATTATACTTTTATTAAATATGCTATTGCTCCAAGTCCAACTGTCCCACTTACTTGCACACACTCAAAGGGCCCCATGTTGCTTGTTGCCTGGGACCCCCGGAGACCCTTGCTACTCCTCTGAAAATACCAGATATCGCAGTTGATGTATTTTTGATTTAAAAAAAAAAAAAAAGAAATATAAACCAACTAATACATATTATAGTGATTATAGTATTAAAGTATAGATATTAGATGAAACAACTTGTTAGGAACCATACTGACAATGTATAGTTCATTCAGTTTAGGGTGTAACAGAGCCCATATAACTACTGTAATAATGAATACAGCCACCATAATAATGCACATTTTTTGCACTTATTTTTAAAAACTTTCATCAGCATACAGGGCCAATTTTTGGTCTATTTGCTATTATATTTCTAATTGAATGCAGTTTAAAAATACAAATGCAGTAATTTAAGTGCACATTGGCCTTAATTTAATAATTCTGAGAGGGTGATTTCATACTTAAACACAAACTTTCGTCAGTCTTGGTGTTAAACGTCGACTTCCTCGTCGGCTGACGCAAAACTGTGTAAAGCGTTGGGTTATTTCAAGTGTCTTAAGCGACTACACCAAGGCACCTAGGTTGAGCGGTGCTTACTGGACTGAAAATACGATTTGAGAACGTTCCGCCTGCGCCCGCTGCCCTGGAATACAAAGCTAATCGCTTACCGTGATGTCACACAGTGTGACGTGTATCCTCGGAAAACTCAAAACCACCACCTCTACACCGTTGTTATTGTTGCTTATTTGGACTTTTAGGGTTACACTTATTCGGGGAGGGGGGATTATAAACTCCCGCTTGACCGAAAACAACCCCCCTTTCAGGTAGAAAGTGTCCCATTAGGGTAAGACAACTTCCCGGTGCTTTAAGAGGTCCCCCCCCCCGCCCCGGTCCGCTGTCTCCTTGCCAAGCAGCTTATGGATGCGCGGGTTTCTGAGTTGTTTGCCTTAGAAAATGGACACGACTGCGGCTGCTCTAGGACTGAAGTGAACCCGGGGAATGGTTACGGACAGAACCCCGCAACCAAAAGAAAGAAGAAAAGACCAATCGCGCGTCACTTTCGCAGTTTTAAACCGAGCCACAACACCACCACATATCTTCCTCCAGAGGTACGCTTGGTTTAAAAGCATATCTTGTTTATACATGTCACTTACAATGAAAATTTCCAACTTTCCTTCACTTTTACGTTTTAAGTTTGGTTTGTGTTAGACGCGTTTTGTCTTCTTTTGGTTCTCTAACCTAATGTATATATTTGAAGTACTGTATTAAATGGCAAGTAGCCACATTATCTTTGTACCCATATAGATGTCTGAGGTCTAAATTTAAATGTGTGAGGGTGCAGTTAGCATGCTATTGTAGCATCAGCTGTGTTTGTAAATATAGTTTACGCCCCCCCCCCCCCACACACACACACACACACCCATGTTGTACTTGCTAATATTACTGTCAAGTATTATATTTCCCCTCCTTGGCCGCATCATTTCTGTTTACTCTAGGCTGTGTAGTTATAGAGTCAAATTGGTTTCTCGTTAAGCAGCACGGATTAGTTATCGGTAGTATGCAAATGTAGTAAGTCGGTCGTGGCAAAGGAAACTTGAATGAATTCGACACATTTGTTTATTATATATTCACTAGTTCAGTGTTCAGCTAAGCATATCACTGGTCATAATGCTCATTCGGTCAAATGGCTTTCTACCGTGATCCTTTTTAACAAATCAAAGGTCTTTTGTTTGTGCCTGTCTGTGTCTAACGCTTTCTCTTTCATTTCCTAGGTAGAAGAAGGTAACATAGAGTATAAGGTAAGGACATTCTTATCAATCAATACCAGAACAAGAAATGCCATCACACAGAGTTAACTCTGTGATATGATACACCCATTTTCCTTGCCACCCAAAAAAAATGCAGGCTTTTGTTTATTGCCTGTTGTCTGTTGATCATTACAGCCACATTATGTTGAATTAATGTGTAAAGAAATGTAGCCTTTACTGTAAAATATTTAAATATATATATTAGGGAGGTCCCAATCCAATCACATGATTGGAAATCAGGCCGAACGTGCCATTTTTCAGAGGATCAGAATCAGGTCAAAAGGATCGGGTTTTTAATTTAAAAAAATATATTAATGTTAGTCTGCTTCATGCTCGTACAGCATCTCACTCTCTCTGCCTGCTGCTTTTCTTGGTCAGCAATGCCCTGGAGTTAGGTATTCAAAGTTAACTATGATTGACAGGGGTGTAGCTTTGATCTAGCCAGAGAAACTTAGAACTATACCATTAAAGGCCTAAATGTGTCAATCATCGTTTAGCTTGTACAAGGATTCAATGATTTTTTTTATTGTCTCATCAGTTCACTTTTACATGTTAATGGTGAGAAATTACAACTCAGGTCCCGTTTTAAAAGCTAATATAAATGCAAAGTAAACACTAGTGGGAGGATGCTGTTGAAGCTCATTGTGTAAGTGAGAGGCTGTGTGAGCGTCAAAGTGTAAGTGGATTTGAGTGGACTCACTCAATGAAGCATTTGTTAAAGACAAACATTTTTCTATGTTATTCTTGTTTAAAAATTCACAAAATGAAGGCGGCACGGTGGGATAGTTACATTTTTTAAACTTTTTCTTTCTTTTTTTTTCTTTTTTTTGAGAAAAATGTAAGGTAAAATATGTCACATCATCGCTACAGCAAGAGCTCGACATTCATGGTGGACTCGATGCTCCTGACAATGAAAACTGTGTCTTTACACAGTGAAATTACTCAACTGCTCAGAGGATATTGTTGTCTATTTGATGTAAGGCGTGTCCATCCAAGAGCAGGCTCTACCATCAAAGGCCCAAACGTGTCAATCATTTATTGGCTTGTTAAACACTAGCGGTAGTGTGCTGTCAAAACTCATTGTGTAAGTGAGAAACTGTTCTCAGCAGTGTGAGCGTCAAAGCGTAAGTGGATTTGAGTGCACTCACTCAATGAAGCATTTAATAAAGACCAAAAAATTTCTACGCTTGTTTAAAAATAATTCACTTATGAAGGCGGCACGGTGGGACAGTAACATGTTTGAAACTTTTTTGTTTTGAACGACACATTTTTTTCAGTAATGGATCGGGACTCTGTATCTGCAAATCCTCAAAATCAAATGACTCAGGTGCAAAAATATGTGATCGGGACATCCCTAATTTATATGTATGTGTGTGTTATATATAAATATATTTTATAATATATGTATGTATGTATGTATATTCTTGGACGTGTGAATGACTTTAAATCTTTAAGTGACCTGCAAATGACCGGTACCAGCCCAGCGTACACGCTGCTCTCACCTGAAGCCATCACGGATAAACTCAATTTATTTTTTGTCCATAATGAGGATACATGCTATATACAATGGGAAAAGTAAATGAGTGACTAGTACAAAAATATTCATGCTGTGACCTGAAAGCAGCCCATATATTGCTGAAAATGCACACTTTCATATCGATACGTCAAATGGCATTTTCTTAGACAAAATTTAGTTAAGAGACAAAACTGAGGCTCACAAAAAGATCAGTGAGAAGAACATTTGTAGGTTAACAATTTGTCAAGTCAGCTTCAGTTGTCTCAAATGTAGAAATCTGACACCTACAACGCGCATTAACAACACCAATGTTAGCATCGGTGTACTGTACAGTATATTATTTATTGAACCGTTATCTTTTCCCCTCCTGTCTAGCTGAAGCTGGTGGACCCTACACAAAGCCGTTTTGAGCACCTCGTAACACAAATGAAATGGCGGCTTCAGGAGGGTCGCGGCGAAGCTGTCTATCAGATTGGGGTTGAGGATAATGGTATGTTAGTGGGACTGTCAGAGCAGGACATGAAGGCGTCTCTCACCACCCTCCATAAGATGGCTGAGAAGTGAGCTTTGATGAGAACCCATCCACCAGTCCAAAGCATATACTTGTTAGCTATTTACCAACTAAAATGATTTTTGTTTAACAGAGTCGGTGCTGATATCACCATCCTTCGGCATGCACAGGTGGACTACGACTCTGATAAGCCTCTTACCATTGCTGAAGTCTTAATCCGTAAAGTGCCAGATGACCAGCAGGTTTGTTAGGTTTTTTTTTTTTTTTTTTTTTTTTGTTAATCGATGAATGACTTCTCATTTTGTTCTTTGCTTTAACTACAGTTCCTGGACCTGCGAGTCGCCGTACTCGGTAATGTGGACTCGGGCAAATCGACTCTGCTAGGTGTTTTGACTCAAGGTGAACTGGATAATGGACGGGGAAGAGCGAGACTCAACCTTTTCAGGCACCTTCATGAAATCCAGACTGGCCGAACGTCGAGCATCAGCTTTGAAATCCTTGGTTTCAACAGTAAAGGGGAGGTGAGTAAAACGATCAGCAAAAACAAGTAGTAATTAAAACCAAACGCTGGGTACGTTGAAGCAATCTTTCATTTGATCTATTCCTAGGTTGTGAACTACAGCGAGTCTCGGACAGCAGAGGAAATTTGCGAAAGCGCCTCAAAAATGATCACTTTCATAGATCTGGCAGGCCACCACAAATACTTGAAGACCACCATCTTTGGATTAACCAGCTACTGCCCTGATTTCGCCATGCTTGTTGTCGGAGCAAATACTGGCATCGGTGAGTTACCATTTTTCAAGTTGATGTATTCCTCAAACCAAGCACTATACATACAACGGGCATGAAAGTCCCTCACCTTTCGGCAAAATTCGGCGTTTTGAAGTCAAAAAGGGTAACCTACATGAATTGTGTAGATCCGAGGAGAACATTTTTAAGGGGGGGGGAGTTAATGTCGGACGCTTGGTATGCAAGCGGGAAAAGCGGCACAAAGCCAAAAAAGCGCACCAGAGTGCCCAAAACATTGACTTATTTCAACGAAACAAAGGAGGGTACACTGTTGTGTCCTGTCTCTTCAATGCCAAGCTTGGCTGCACGTCGGCCGTGAATGAACACCTAAAGCGCCCTGTCACCCAGTTGTAGTTTTGAAAGACGACAGGAGCTGGCAGATTGTAAGTCCATCTAACTAACTAACGACATGTTTTATTGAAGTTGCTAAGCCTGTCGCGAAATGCAATGAGTCCATTTATCGCACAGTAAATAAAAATGAGGGCGGTAATTTTCACGGCTGCGTTTTATCGCTGCGCGCATGTGCATATATTTGTGCGTGCGTGCTGATGGCACATGAGACTTCAGTTCCTTTAACAGATGTTTATTGGTCATCAACATGCCGCAGAGTTAAACTTCAGACATACAAAATAAGGAAACACATCGATATTAAACACCGTAAATGTTAGCATTGCTACATTGAGGCTAATGGGGAAAAAAGAGAACCTACTTTAGCCTGCTATAAAACATTGGCAGTCTTCTCCAAAACGCAAACTTGCGGTTAAAAGGTGACATTTTAAACATGAAAAATTGCTGGTTAACAGCATTTGCAAATGGAAAAAAAAAGATTACTGAGACCACATGCAATGACAAAAAGAGCTTTTTTTGCGGAGTGTAAAGTTTACAGTTAACGGTTTTGCGAACGTACTTCCGGTGAACATTTCAAAATAAAAGCACGTCATGTTCATCATACAAATAAGAATGTCTCGAGTTAATCCCACGTACTTCAGAATTCAGATTCTACACTAAGAATAGCTTTAAAATGACACCCTTTATGAAAAATCTGATTGGCAATGAATAATTATTATACTACTATTATATATTGTAGTATACTATAATATTAATGATAGATATTTTTTAAGAATTGTTTTGAATCATGTTGGAAAGGCGAAGTCAGTGTTTTGAATCTGTTTACATTCCATTATTTTGCACTAGTTATGCTATCAGCATTTGACCTCATTGTTTGTGATTTATTGTTGTTATTTATGTGTTTATTTGTACTTTAATAAAGAATTTAAGTGTTCCAAAATGTTTTTTGTGAATTAATAAGTGTCATCAAAAATTTCATTGCTAAATTATTAAAAAAACGGGGGGGGGGGGGGGGGGGGGGTTTAGATTAGTCGAATAATCGTAAAAATAGTCGGCTGACTAATCAGGAGAAAATTAGTCGTTTGGGACAGCCCTAGTTGTACAGTGTACCGGAACATATTTACATATTTCCTCCACACCCTTCTCACCTTATTAACCCTTGACCCATTTTCATGCCTGATACAATATTGTACATCCACACTCCTTGTGAGGATGTTTGTGTGCAGACTAAAGGTCAAATTACAAAAAAAAAGTCAAAACCATTTTGCTAAAAAGTGGGGGGATCGGAATGTCTCGATAGGAGGCTCCTCAAATGATACAAGTAATCCTGATATACAAGTTCTGAATTTAACTTTAGTTGTCTGAACACTGCAAGATTCGCAACTCCACTAAGTATCTCATCAGATACTTGAAGACTGAGTCTGCTTTTATATCGGTTTCAACTTCAACAAAGTGGGTGGCAAGCTACTACTTCTGCAGCAAATACCACAGTGAGTTTTTTCATGCACGTCAAAATTATGCTGTCAGAAGTGGGATTCAAACCCACAAGCTCCTGGAGACAGCAACCTAAACGCAGCAGCTGAGACCACTCAGCCATGATACAATACTGCTTCCAATAAGCACTGGGTGAGGGGTATTGTTTTTTGTCAGAATTAGTTGAGCGCTTTAAGCTGTTGACTGCCTGATGTCAATCCAAATACCGTACTTGCAGTTTTACAGACTCATGAATTAGAAATGCACCATTCTTTGTTGTAGGCTGTAGTGTACAGTTGTACAGTTTAACTCAATTTTTTCCTTTATCCTTGTCTGAACCTGTTCAGCTAACCAGCTGTGGTGCTACAAACATGACATCTGACCTTATGTAACAAACCAGACACTGTTGCCGGTCATGACCCTTTCTAAAAATATCATCATGGAGTCAGCTGTGATTCATGTGATATTACTGACACCTGCAGATTTATCAGCTGCTCATACTGGTGTACTCTGGGGTCGACTTGCACAGAAAAAACATGAATAAATTGAAACCTAGACCATGAATATATCGTTGGAGATGTTTTTATTTGTATGTCATTGACAAAAATAGAGTTCAGTGGTTGAATTAGGGGGAAGAATGTGGCCCACTTCCCCCCACTCATCACTAATGCAATCAACTTGAGGTATTACTTCATCAGTTGCAATTCACAACCTGAACTTGTGATGAAGTGGATTACTATCATGTCTGCCCCCTTTTATGACAAAACTAGCATCCGATGGCATATTAAATATGGAGTTACCTATTTGAAACATTACAGCACGGCAAAGTCCCTTCTGAGGTCGAAATATTTTTTTCTCTAATGTGCAAGCCTAGTTTGGCCGGTTACTTTGAAAATGCAAAGAAATAAATATGCTTATTTAAATGAAAAAAAGGGGATTTGCAATAAATTCAATACATTTTAGGGGTTTTCTATGAATCCTGAGCTATCATAAAAGGACTTGTCAGGTGAGGGTTTTTAAATCACACTTCCTGTGAAAATAACAGTTTATGCTGTGTTGGAGAATGCGCTGCCATTCTTTTGCATAAAACAGAGAAGCAACGAGAAACAGTAAACAGTATCACCACACACATTTCTAAAGACTAATGGATTCAGTAAGGAGAATAAGGTAATCTACATTGTTTAGTGCTCATATCATAACATGACCAAAAATCTTATAACCCTCAATCGGTAATAACTCTGTATTTAGTGGGTTATTTGTTTACCAATTTGACTTTATCACATGTGTAGTTGTACATGGTACCAAAAGAGAAGTGAGGCATTTGTTGTTATTTGTTTACCAATTTGACGTTGTCATATGTGTAATTGTGCATGGTACCAAAAAAGAAGTGAGGCATTTGTTAATCCTGAATCATTGTTGCTTTTGAATACGGACGCAGTGTCATAATGTCAAGATCTTTCAGAAATGGAATTTAACTTTTGAACCCAAATCTCCAGAGGAGACTGCAACCTGAACGCAGCAGCCTTAGACCGCTCACCATCCTGACATGAGAAGGATCTAGCTAATAAGTCATTCATGGAACTGTGAAAACAAAATCATGATCAGCATCAAAATTTGAATTGATGGAAATCAGTTGTGAAAAAATGTGTTAATAATAATAATAACAATACTGCATTAACAATTCAACTGGCTCAGCAATTAACTACTCAATTGATTAGAACACAAAACGTCAATTAACATAATCGTTTTAGAAATGTTGTTTGGTGAGGACAGTTATTTTCATTCAAATGTATAAAATGTTTCTGCAACAAAAATGTCAAAATTGCTCTGTATTTTTTATTGCTCTTGTTGAACTGTAACTGATTCTTTAAAAGTGTACATATCTCTGATCAAGGCCTTTGAAACTAAATCTTGGAATGCTTTGTCATGTTGGCAAATATTGTGTTGTTGTCAAAAGAATCGATACATATCAGCATGAAATTGGTGATTAATACCCCTTGTGGAAACAAGCCAATTTAGGAGGGTTGAAGGCTAGAAAGGTATTTGACCATAAACATCTGTACTATTGTTAACATCTTATTCAGAAAGGTGACACCAAAAAGGAAAAAGCTTGAGTGAGTGCATCAAAAAGTAATTTGCACATCACACAAACACTACAATCAGGCAAAGTGCCGAAGTCAACAAGCTGGAATTTTAAGGAAATTTATATCACACAGCCTTAAACACTGACCTCTCCTTTTAGTTGGCACGACGCGAGAGCACCTGGGCCTGGCCATGGCCCTGAAGGTGCCCATCTTCATCGTTATCAGCAAAGTGGACTTGTGCACGCGGGCCACTGTGGACCGAACGGTGCGGCAGCTGGAGCGACTCCTCAAGCAGCCGGGATGCAACAAGGTGCCCATGGTTGTGGCCAACACAGATGATGCTGTCGCCGCCGCGCAGCAGTTTGCCCAGTCGCCCAAGTGTGTACCGACCTC
Organism: Corythoichthys intestinalis; assembly: GCF_030265065.1. Taxonomy (NCBI): domain Eukaryota; kingdom Metazoa; phylum Chordata; class Actinopteri; order Syngnathiformes; family Syngnathidae; genus Corythoichthys; species Corythoichthys intestinalis. The sequence goes on along the minus strand of NC_080404.1, from coordinate 26,621,893 downwards.
TGAAGTCAAACACAAGCATAAAATGAAATGCAATATAATATAGCTACTCACAACAATTCGGGGAACAGTATTTGTGAAATTTCAGGATGAGCCTAATTTTATTATGACATTTCAAAAATATAGATTCAGATGAAAGATTAATATCCCAAGCCATTGGTGAAGTGTATAATACTCTACCCTTTGATAAAACTGACAAGCCAAATGGAAGATAGTCAGTGGCGAGTTAAAATGAGAAGCAAATGTAGGAGTGTACGTCTTCAGTCAAGTGCTCCTTCTTGTCAAACAGATGGGCTCCAAAGCACCAGTTGCTAAAGATCTATTTCAAAGTGTTTTGCTCACAAAATGTTGGTCAATGCCAAAGTAGGCGAAGTACAGTATTGGCCCGAAAATAAGACGGTGTTTTTTGCATTGAAATAAGACTGAAAAAGTGGGGGTCGTCTTATATTTGAGGTCTAGACATTATACCCATTCACGACGCTAGATGGCGCCAGATATCATTGAAGCAATGTTCTGTCATGACAGATCTCATCTACTCTCAAGTTTAAACAGTTTGCATTATTTTATTGCAATGTTTTTCCTTACTCAGATTTGTTTCAAGACTACAGTTACAGTTAGACTTCACTTAGATGGTTAATGCAGTTATTGCAATTTTGTTGTTTTATCACAATAGATTGGTTTACTTACATTTAAAAAACCAGAAGCCATTCATTTACGAATGTGATTGCACTTAAGTTTACATATTTAAATGTTCAGATATTAAGATATGAGTGGCGCAAAATAACATGTTTTTTCTCTCAAATATATTGTTTAGGGCTGTCAAAATTATCGCGTTAACAGGCGGTAATTATTTTTTTAAATTAATCACGTTAAGATATTTGACACAATTAACGCACATGCCCCTCTCAAACAGACTAAAATGACAGTACAGTGTAATGTCCGCTTGTTACTTGTTTTTTGATGTTTGGCGCCCTCTGCTGGCGTTTGGGTCCAACTGATTTTATGGGTTAGTACCATGAGTGAGCATGGTAATTATTGACATCAACAATGGCGAGCCACTAGTTTATTTTTTGATTGAAAATTTTACAAATTTTAATAAAACGAAAGCATTAAGAGGGGTTTTAATATAAAATTTCTATAACTTCTACTAACATTTATCTTTTAAGAACTACAAGTCTTTCTATCGATGGATCGCTTTAACAGAATGTTAATAATGTTAATGCCATCTTGTTGATTTATTGTTATAATAAACAAATACAGTACTTATGTACCGTATGTTGAATGTATATTCCCGTCTTGTGTCTTTCCATTCCAACAACAATTTACTGAAAAACATGGCATATTTTATAGATGGTTTGAATTGCGATTAATTACGATTCATTAATTTTTAAGCTGTAATTAACTCGATTAAAAATTTTAATCGTTTGACAGCCCTAATATTGTTATCATTTGTTTCTGATGTATTGTAATTATTTTCTGTATAAAAATTAATTTTGTGTTCAAAAAGTTTTTTCAAACTTGAGTCTTGAAAAAGAGGGGGTCGTCTTATAATGAGGGCCGTCTTATATTCGGGCCAATACGATAGTTAAAACCGGTAACAGTGGGGGGAAAAGTTGTCTTAATAGGCGCAACAGTTTAGTTCATCCAGTTGACAACTGATCACCAGCTGAAACACGAATGTAGTTTTGCTCACATGGCTTCTCCCCCTGGCAGCATTACACCAGTCTTTACTGCATCCAGCGTGTCCGGAGAGAACCTGGACCTGCTTAAGGTCTTCTTCAACATCATTCCTCCGCTTAGCAACAGCAAGCAACAGGAAGAGCTCATGCAGCAGCTCACTGAGTTTCAGGTAAAGCCAGCCACACACCATCCAAAACCATCAAACACAGCTGAATAATGAAGTATTGTCGTGCAGTGCTTGCTGTATGTGGTCTAAAGTAAATGTACAGTGCCCTCCATAATTATTGGATTTATAATAATTATGTGTTTTTTAGCTTCTAATATTTTTTTTTCTAAATAATATGGGACCTTAATGGAAAAAAAGAGAAAAATCCAATCTTCAATACAAGTGCATTTTTGTCAGTGGGGGAAAAAAATCCCACATAAAGAAGTAATTATTTGACATCAAATAATGTGTGTCACAATTATTAGCACCCCTGGTCTTAATACTTTGTACAACCCCCTTTTGCCAACAAAACAGCACCTAATCTTCTCCTATAATGTTTCACAAGATGGGAAAAGACAAACAGGGATTTTCAGCCATTCCTCTTCGCAGAATCTCTCTAAATCATCCACCTAAAAAAAATCACCTCATACCCACTGTGAAGTATGGGGGTGGGTCAGTGATGCTGTGGGGCTTTTTCCCTTCCAAAGGCCCTGGGAACCTTGTTAGGGTGCATGGCATCATGAATGCTTTGAAATACCAGGACATTTTAAATCAAAATCTGTTGCCCTCTGCCCGAAAGCTGAAGATGAGTCGTCACTGGGTCTTTTAGCAAGACAATGACTCTAAACATATGGCCAAATCTACACAGAAATGGTTCACCAGACACAAAATCAAGCTCCTCCCATGGCCATCTCAGTCCCCAGACCTCAACCCCATTGAAAACCTGTGGGGTGAGCTGAAGAGGAGAGTACAGAGGAGAAGATCCAGGTCTCTGGATGATTTAGATTCTGCAAAGAGGAATGGCTGAAGATCCCTCTTTCTGTCTTTTCCCATCTTGTCAAACATTATAGAAGATTAGGTGCTGTTTTGTTGGCAAAAGGGGGTTGTACAAAGTATGAACACCAGGGGTGCTAATAATTGTGACACACATTACAGTGGTACCTCTACATACGAAGTTAATCCGTTCCAGGACCTTGTTTGTAAGTCGAAATGGTCGTATGTCGAGCAGGATTTTCCCATAGGAATACATTATAATTCCATTAATTCGTTCCACAGCCCAAAAACCTTCACTAAATCCTTAAAAAATACTGCTGGTACTATTACAAATGGCAATTACACATAGCAAAACAAATAAATTATAAATCAAAATCGGAATAATAATAATAATAATAATAATAATTCCTGTATTAATGTAACGAATCGGGTTCTAATGTGGCGGACGTTTTTTGCTGACCCTGAACGTACCGCGAGGCTCACGTGCCAGAGACAGACCGGTGAGCTTGAGTTTCACTTTCACTTTGAATGTTTTCTTGAGAACACCTCAATTGCGGCAGACAGAAGGTGTTTTTGTTTTGAATAAGTTGTGAAATAAATGATAAAAACGTGGCGAAGTTGGCGATTTCTCTGGAGATGTTACCACAAAAGGAATTGTCAGCTTAACTTATAAAGACTGGCGAACGATGGTCATAGGAGGACCGTGGAGATGTATTTTTGAGCCATTTCACGGATGCCCACCCTACGCTCATATTTTTCTGTCATTTGCATCTTCATTTAGAAGGTAAGCGTCAACTTTGTCCTTGTTTCACCACCTGTACCAACCTTTTCTGAAACCAGTGTTGATTTGTCACACAAGAAAATCCGCCGTGCATTCGTCTGCGGTGCTGCCATTGTCGTCGTATTTCGAGCATGTCGTTGGATGTAGAAACAAATGGCGAGTCAAATTTTACGTCGGATGTCGAAAAGTTTGTGTGTCGAAGCGATCGTATGTAGAGGTACCACTGTATTTGAATTCAAAATATTATTTCTTTATCTGGGATTTTTTCCCCCCACTGAATAAATGCACTTGTATTGAAGGTTGGATTTTTCTCTTTTTTTCCATTAAGGTCCCATATTATTTAGAAAGAAAAAAAATATTAGAAGCTAAAAAACACATAATTATTATAAATCCAATAATTATGGAGGGCACTGTATTTACTAGTTGAGCACCTGCAACTCAGGTGAATTGACTTTTCAGGTGAGTGCCAGTTAACACTTGCTTTATTGTCGAATGTTCTTCAGGTGGATGAGATCTACACGGTCCCAGAAGTGGGAACTGTGGTGGGTGGTACATTGTATAGGTTAGTTCACCAACAATGAGCACTAGACACATTAAAATTATTCTTCAAGCAAAAGTTCTATGTTGTTTTTGATGTAGTGGTATTTGCCGCGAGGGAGACAATCTGGTGGTTGGGCCCACAGAATTGGGCCGCTTCCATAAATTGACTGTTGGGAGCATCCAGCGGAACCGTTCTGCTTGCAGGGTGCTCCGAGCCGGACAGGCTGCCACTCTGGCGCTGGGCAACTTTGACCGCACGTTGCTGCGAAAGGTCCGCCTCCACAACTTCTCTACAAGAGTATACTTCCATTCAGCGTCAGCCGATGCAGTGCGTTTTCCTTCCACAGGGAATGGTGATGGTGAGTCCAGAGATGGACCCAACCATTTGCTGGATATTTGAGGCTGAGATTGTGCTGCTCTTCCACTCCAAAACCTTCCACAAGGGCTTCCAGGTGACCGTGCACATAGGCAACGTTAGACAGACCGCCACGGTGGAGGCTGTCTATGGCAAGGTGGGTGTCTAGACGCTGCTTTAACTTACTGAAATGCTTAAATGTGAGCCACTCTATCGAAACCAGAAGCTTCTTCACGGGGTGTGAGATATTGCGCCCTCTGAAGTCAGGGTGTATATTTTATCCCAATTTTGAGGCGGTGTGATTTATGAAAAAAAAAAAAAAAAACACCTCAGAATTTTTCGCTCTACAATTTGCATCATGAAGTTGTTTGAGCATGGTTTTGAAGCAAATCTATCACATGCATTGAGGAAAAAAAGCTAAAACGTGATGTCTGTAATTTCTTCCGAACGGCTTATCCTCACGAGGGTCGCGGCTGACTGTCATTTGTAAAATAAAAATTCCATCACAAATGAAAATAGTAATGTTGAAAAGCAAGCTTTTGTTGCCTAGAGTATGTTTTCAACTGTCCAACCAATAAAGACCATAGAAAGCAGTGGGAGCAGACGATCAAATAGGATGAAGGAGTTAATGTTGCCATTTGTAAGGGAGTACACTAGGCTGTATCTGTAGTTGTAATTTCCGAATAGTTCATGATAAAGACGTTAAAAAAAAGCAATCAAGGGCTCCCACACAGAACAAATTAACGGCACAAGTCTTACACAACAGTGATTATCAACGCCATTTGCAGAATCCCTATTTTGCAGACCCACATGTGGTACAAGGAACTAGGTGGTGGCAAATTGGAAGGCCACACCATCAGTGTGCCTTCTATTATGTACTTTTCCATTTGTTTATTTTAGGGATGTCCCGATCGCATACTTTTGCACCCGAGTCCGAGTAACCTGATTTTGAGAATCTGCCGATACAGAGTCCCGATCTGATACAATTTTTTGTTGTGTGTGTTTTTATTTGAACGAAATTCCAAACATGTTACAGCACTGTACTTTTTACAGTACGACTTCCACATTTTCCGGGAATGTTGCGAAGTATAAAACGTATACATCTTTTACTTTAAGTACTAAACTCAGCTGCACTGGACTTTTTGGTCGCACTGCTTAGCATGAAGGAGGGTGAGAAGCTGTACAAGCATGAAGCAGAAAAACAAATATATATTTTTAAATGAAAAACCCGATCCTTTTCACCCGATACCAATCCTCTGAAAAATGGCGCAATCGGCCCGATTTCCAATCACGTGATCGGATCGGGACATCCCTAGTTTATTCATTGAAATTTTGCAGACTTGTGAACCACTTTTCTCTTCGATGACAAATAAATAATTCTGTGTACCACAGGAAGAGCTGAGGACCGGGGAGAAGGCAGGCGTCCAGTTCAAATTCCTCAAACATCCCGAGTACCTGAAGATGGGGGCCAAGGTGCTCTTCAGGGAGGGCGTCACCAAGGGCGTTGGCCACATTACCAAGCTGCATCCCATCGCGCGCTATCGCCATGACCCGGAAAGCGACGAAGATGACGACGACGATGACGACGACTAGAAATTCAGCATGCTCACGTCCCTTAAAAACAAGTGCAGTTTTACTTTTTTTTTTATAATGGACAAGCTTCTACCAAAGGCCAGTCTACACTCTTTTCCTCACCTGTGTAACTTCAAGATGCTCGTGAAGCTAATAGAATATAGTCTGACTGACACACACACGTTCACCAGATCATCGTAAAATCAAATAACTTGTTCACACTTAGCGCTGAATGATTAATGTGGAGGAACAATGAGTTAGGTGGAAAAAACATAAGCAACGTGGAAACTGATAACAGCATAAGAAATCATATACTAGACATACACAGCTTCCAAAATATTATGATTTCAGTAAAATTTTATGTCCGTGAACTAAAAAAAACTTGGAGAGAACCCAACATTAACATTTCCATATGAGTGCTTTTAGGAGTTATAACTGGCACTGAACCTGAAACTCACCCCCAGGAGTGAATGGGGTCAAATTTACACCTCAGTTAAACCCTGGCACACACTTAGGGGTCAGTGTTAAAACATACGCAGCAGCAAACATTTTAACAGATGGCGTATACATCACTGATGTTACTGTGAAACATAAATGCATACGGCGACTTTTCTTGTCCTAGCTGACTGATCAGACTGAAGACTGTTGAGGGGGCGCATGTAGATCACAGTATGAGGACAAGGGTTGTAGTGAGGATATGGTAATAACATAAGAAGTAGCCCACTAAGACAGGCCTTGCAGTGATAATGAATGTTTTACTATCTAAGCCTCGCTTAGAAGAAAAAATTAAAACCATTGGTGACCTAAATATGAAGTTTGTTTGAATTCCAAGCCATGTTTTCAAGGTATTTGCTACAGGATCTTGAAGTTACTGATGTCACACACACATACATAAACAGTGCCTGATGGAAGTGCCTTCCAACATAACACGAGTCATTCATACTCTTAAAAAAATAAAAAACCTCAAAGTTGGTGCTACCAAATGCAAATATATGTATCAAAACATAAGACTTAAGTACTGCTCCAAACCAAGACTGCTGTGGGCCTTATAATAACTTTTTGACGGTCTTAACTTTGTAACCGCCGCACTGTCACATTCATTTCACACATTCACACCCCACTATCATTGTGTTGTTTGTAAAGTACATATTTCAGCTATCGTATCTGCTTTTACATTTTTTTCCTCAGGTGTTTTTCTAGTAGTTTTTACAATTTGCAATCAAACTTTTTCGAGCTTTCTGATTTGTTTATCACTGTTATGAATGAAAATATGTACAGATCCAATTGTTGTATTGTGTTTGTGAGTAAATCTTTATCCTGTTTAAATGTCACTTCTGGTGTTTTATTTTTAGAATGTATAATTTATTACAAGCCTCTTTGCCAAGAAATTGATAGAAAAAACAGCATTTTAATCATCCAAGGTTTGGGTGACTTACATGATGCAGAATTGGAGGGGGGGGGGCAGGACTGCACAACAGAAGACACAGCTTTTTATCCACTAGTCACTGTATGACCCAGTTCAGAAGGTAACGCTTCAATATAATATACACATTTCCAATCGCTTCTCCCCTTGAAATGTAAAAAAATAAAATAAAAATCTTTTGAAAACAAAGATTCAAACCACTAGCTCAGTGCGGCATAATAGTTAACACAATGTTTAAAATGCCTTTTACTTTTACAACAGTTCTTTGTAAAAGTTGTAAGTTGTTGTAATGATCTGGTAACAAGAAATAATTTGATGGCTTTCCTTGCCACGTTGCTCATTAGTAGCATCTGCTGGCGTGTTGTGGTACAACAACCAACTAAGATGATCCCACCTCTTCTAGCAAGGTTGGGTTGATAGTACAAGGGCCTCAATTTATGATAAAAAAAAATAGGGTGTAAGCTCGCAACCGTCTTAGAAAATATTTCATATAGTATGAGCATTTGCAAGTCAATAACAGGTTCCCTGGGGTTTTAGTTGGAGCTAAGCAAACAATATTGAGGCCTAAAATTTCCATATTATGTACAGTATATAAAAGTATGTAAAGTGTTAATTTACCAAAACATTAAAAAAATATCAAAAGGATCCGCTGGGGTTCCAATTATACTTTTAATACTTTGAGAAAAAAATACATTGGTGAACATTAATCCAAGGGAGCTGGAGTATATTCCAGCAGAATTTGAATAAAGCCACACAAAGCTCCAGACGTACTGACAATTTAGAAATGAAAATAATACACCTTCCTAAATAAAGAATTGAATTCATTGAAGGATCAAACTTGTAACTATGTTTACTTGTAGTATGTCTAATGCAAGGGCATTCTGGCTTCCAACAGCAAGTCATGTTGCATATGTTATAATTACAGTTGTATTTCAAAAATTCCTGTGTTGGGCCAACTGTAGGCCTTACTGTATTTATTCATGTAATTCAAGAAAGCACTCCCAAATAAAATGATCAGAATCTTTGGAAAAAAGAATCCAGAGTGCCCACATCTCGTCCTGTCCCTCCACCTTGTGAGCGATATCTTTTCGGAGGGGGCCCTCCTGACAGCGGGCTATTTCTTTTGGGAGGAGGAGAGGACACCGCTGGCACTGCAGAGGGTCCCGATCTAACTACGGAGGAAGAAGGCGAGAAAGATTTGTGCAGGTCCAAAGCGAAGTGATAGTCGTCGTGCTCGGGGGTCTCCCATGCTGGCACATCTTTGCCGCAGCGTTGACACTTGATCAAGTCTTCTGCGGCGTCCGCGCTAAAGGTGGGCAAGAGGATGGGTGCACTATTATCTTGCACTTCATCATCGCAGTCCTGCTTTAGACCTGCTTTGATGTTACTCCTGAGGAAGAACGATGCGATGTCAGTGCCAGGGCCTACTGAAGCACCTTTGGGAGGACTCGAAGAAGATGCGGCGCTTGACCGGGTTGATTGTGCTTGTGTTTGGTGCCTCTTAAAGAAGGACTGAATGGTGGGGTAGCTTTTGCGTGAGTTGTTGCTGACAGTGAGGAATCTTTGAGTGGATGGCACGTCAGCGCTTAGGAAGCCCGTGATGCTCCCTGCTGATGCTGAAGGGGCGTCTGAGAATTTGCTGGCAGAGAGGTGAAGCAGTGTGAGAGGTGGAGTCCTGTGTCATAAACAAGAATGGATTAAAAGACATACAAGCTCATTGTAGAGGTAGTCCCCAGGTTACGAACGAGTTCCGTTCCTACGTTGGCGATGTAACCCCATTTTCCGCGCAAGTCAGAATTAACCCTTTAAGTACCCCTAAATACCCCCTAAATCTCAAAGTAACTATCCAAAAACATGTATTAGACGTCATGTTAACAAAATAAAAAATACGATTCTGCATTGTGTTAAATGCCATTATATTCAATGACGGGTATGTCGTAACCCAGGGACTACCTGTATATAGGTCACATATATATGCGTCGGGTTACGGGGGAACTACCACGCTGCCTGCTGGTTTCCCGCTGTGTTTAGACTCTTGATGATGGCAAAACTGTCACTGGACAACTTGGCGGCATCGTAGCGCACTAAAGCGCAACAGCGGGAGAAACTGCTCGGCCGCTTGTCACCCAGCTGGCGGACCCCAACCGTTAACTGCTTTGCCACACGACAGTTCTGACAGAAAAATGATCATTCCATTATAAACGTCACGAGGGAATTTAACAGGAAATGCCAAAGCAACAAACAGCATTTCTTCAAATAAGCCTTTTTCCTACCACTTCTCTGTCCTTGGACAACCTCTCCTCCAGTTCCAAAGCCAACTGATGAAGCCAATACTGGACCTTTATAGTAGTAGTAATAGTAAAATTAGTAATAGTAGTACGAATAACATCAAAAGAAATTAATAGCCCAGTAATTATGTAAAAGTACACCATGCAATAATATTAAGCTGCATCAAAAAATACACCATAATAACCAACAGTGCTATGCGATATGATAAAATATATAACCAAAACCATAGTAAACTTACTATCGGTATAAATTCCCATCTATCGTCACTACAGTTTTGTCAGTTTCTCACAGTATGACAAACTTAAGCAAAAATATCATGGAATCACAGTACCAAAATTAAAGCTTATTTTGAAAAATTGGGAGTTAAGAAAAAAAAATTCATTGCCAATTTGTCAGAGAAATTTATTCTTATACAAGATATGGAATACTTGCTAAAAGATACGGAACACTTGCTACATTAAAAAAAAAAAAAAAAAACGATTTCAATAGTAAATTAGAATTCATTAATAAACATTCAAATTCTTAAATCACGATTTCACATCACTGGTGAGTACAGAATTATCACTTTTTGCACGATACTATCATGTAAAAACGTGATACTGGACTATTTTTTTTGTGGCAGCAATACGCTTCCGTAAGTGAGCTATTTTTTTTTTTTTGCTCAACCAAAAAATTTTTTTCTGGGGGTATCAGAAAGTTTGTACGACAATGGAATAAGTGCTTTGAAAAGCAGGGTGACTATAAAAATAATGAAAATGTAGCTTTTGTATAAAAATGGAGTGCAGATACTTATTTATTTAATCTCATATATCGCGCAGTGCTAACAACAAATAATGTCAGGTTGAGTACCTGCTCTTTTGTAGCCAGTGATGTTTTCCCAGGGAAGTTCTTACTGCAACCAATTGACTTCGGCAGCTGTCTGGGTTTCACCGTTTCAAAGTCGATGCCCCGGCACAAATCATATAGCCACTGACTAAAAAAAAGAAGATTCCATCTAATGAAATAAAGCCGAGTCCATAGTACACTTCGGAGGTTTTAGTTCATCGGCGTTACCCGGTCTTCTCGCCAAAGTGCTGCCACAGTTGAGCCTGAGAAAAGCGAGTCAACTCCCCTATGTACTCCACTTGAAGAACTTCTCCAACTGAGACGCCAAGTTTACCTCCAAGGTTGCGTCTGCGCAGAATACAAAGGAGCTGGCTTGATTAATAAGTGAAGGTGTCTTATTTTACTTAACACTTACATCTTGCTAATGGGTAGCGTGTTGAAAAGTTCAGTCACAGACTCCAGTGGCAAGACGGTTTGTCGATTTGGTTTGTTCAGACCGCATGCCAGTTTGGCCAGCACCTTAAGTAGACACACAGGATTTTCATTAGACATTTAATATCAATACTGCACTATGAGTAGGAACGACAGCATATAGACTATTATAGGGTATTTTTAGGTCATTTAAAATTAGCTTAAAATATTTAATAATACAACATTTAAATATGTATAATATTAAAAAAAAAAAAAAAAACTACATTAAGAATATGTAATTACTTGCATAATGTACAATAATTTTTGATAAAAATGGTGCAAGTTGTTGGGAAAACCTTTGTTTTTGAGAAACTACTTTTCATACTTTGTTATGTGATATCCCAGCTGAACACTGAAAGCTTGTGTGTTGCTCCACAGCCGCCCTCATTTCCTCCACAATGAGGGCCCCCACGGTGAGCTGAAGCTCAGCAGAGTTGTGCATTGGTACGGACGCCAGCCACTGCTGAACACCTGCGGACCTCTGCTTTTCTGTAGGGCATATGTTTAACGTACTGTATGTACACCTTAATTGTAGTCACTAACTGGTCTGTTAAAGCAACAGCAATGATTAAACATTGACAGCTTAACAGGGTTGCAGCAGACTTGAGACAAGAAGTGTGCAGATATACTATTCTCAAAATTACTACACAGTTTTAATCACTTAGAGGTATTAATTTGCAAAAGTAATAACTATTTTGCGATCAAAAGACATTCCTAAATGTTGGTTTAGCTGGTTAACAGAATTATACCACTTTTCAGATGTTACACATGTCACCAACGCAAAATAAATATTTAATAAATAAGAATAAAAGTCTGTTTTCCTTTATGTTTTTCCTTTCACAAAAGAGAAATGTCTCCGTTTTGGGGGTATTCTTTCAGTTGGTAGATTTGGTGACTATTTACCTCATTGCCTGCCATTGTCAAAAATAGATGTATAATCACGGGTGCACATATTTTTTTGCCCAGGTTCTCAGAGGAGGACCTGGAGATGTGACTTGGTCCTCATTGAGCTTGAGAGCTGACCCGCCTGATGCGATGAAATTATGACAAGTTTTACTTAGAGCCAATTACCTTTAATGAATTATATTAACAATTAATGCTTGATTAACATCAACTGTCACAACAAAATTGCCATTACTTTGAAGTGAAATGTAAAGAAATAAACATAAAAGCACTAATTCAAAATAAAGGGCATTATGCGGCGCCCACATTAACTTCAAGCCTTTGTAAAAGTGGGATGTCCTCCTCATAAGAGCTCATTGAACGTGCATGTTTAGCTTTGTGAAATGCGAGCAAAAACACGTTTGTCAGTGCATGGCGCTTTTCTTCATTACCTTTATTCCGCCCGTTGTCCATAGGGCGAGTGGGGTCCTGTCTGACATCGATAGTTTGCTTAATTGCCACATGCTCTCTGTTTTTTTCGTGCTTTTCAACGTTTGGATGGCTGAAATTCTTTGACCCTACATAAAATGCGCTGCTCTTATCAGCGACATTGGGATTCTAACGGCAAATTTTGTACCACATTTCCGTGCGAGCATCATTTGCTTCTAGCCATAGTACCTCCTGCAGCCACTTTTCAGCAAAAGTCCTTTTTTCCGGTAGCTCCAGTGACGTCTCCGTCGTCTGTCTGTCTTTTGACGGGGGTGGGGGAACACGGAAATAATTATTCAGTGGGGCCTGCCTCTTTGACATTTTGAGAAGTGATTTTCTCGTGTCCGCCGCAAACACAGTGGTCAGCCATCGGTACGCAAAAGCGTATGGAAGCCGTTGAGTGCCAACGCGTTTGTCTACGTCCAGTACGCATGCGCGCATGCGGACCATTTATGTGCACCCCTGTGTATAATACATTTAACTGTAAGGACTGGCTGTGAATGCTCATGTTTCAATTTTTGAACAAGGGAGTGGCAGCTAATGATCATGTCACCCTTGCAGGTCAAAGTAGATTGGATTTTATAAAACTAAATATTGTGTGGGTATAAAAAAAAAAATCAGTCCAAATCATCTAAACAGGCTGCCACTCAAGGGGTTGTATTTTGCATTGAACATCTACATTGACATGTGAGACATGGTATGACCACACCAACCTTTATCTAAAATGGCACCATCAGCAGCTTCTTCCTCTCCTTCCGACAAACTGTGTGGGTAACCTTGGATGCAAGTGGTCCTTAGCAGGTGAGGTTGTATTGCTATGTCCTCCATGTGCTTCAGTCGCTGTTGGACGGCCTCGGTCAAGTCCATGTAGGCCTCGTCGATGCTGGCTCTCTCGACCACGGCAAAGCGAGACATAACTTCTATCACTTCCACGCTGGCCTCTCTGTAACTGGACACAACAGATCATTTAAGTTGTGCTTCCGAGACATCAACCATGCGATCATCACTTACGGACTCAGGTCCGCCTTGCCGTGAGATTCGCGGACCCGTGCCACCTGCAGATCCGGGCACAGCTTCTTGGCATCGTCCACCCACATATTCTTGGTGACGCCATGTGCCCTGGCCTCGTAGCTAACAGCTATAATTCTAGTGAAGGGAAGTGTAAATACAAAGATTATTACTTTTGTTTAAAAAATAAATAAATAAATAAAATAAAAAAATAAAGCATCCTCTTGAGTTTTTCTCCCCCAATAAAATAACTGACAATTCAGTAAAAGGCGGTTGTAGTGGTGGTATTCTGAGTGGTGTATAAACTTTTCAGGCACCAAACGACAGCGTTCTAATGACAACACTTTTCAGCTGCACAGCTCATTTCAGAAAGATATTTCTGTGGCATTATATGTAACTCACCCGCCTCCTTTCCAGGTCTTGTACTGGGCCACCACACACGGCGTTTTCTTCAGAGCAGGATTCAGCCTCTGCTCCACCTGCACATAAAAACAGTCCATGTCCACCAACGCCACCACTCTGTCTTTCCCGTATTCCATTACTGAATAACGAGCTATTATTTAAAGGAGTTTCTGACACATTCAATTATAATTTTGTGTCTATGGACGACACGGTTTATAACTGCTGCTTTCCCGCAAATCAGGTTCTTACATAACTGCGTCATCAAAAGTGGACGGAAAAACAGAGATTGTCGTTGGATGACGCCCTTTTTATCAACCAACTAAAAAAAGGTTATAAAACAGAGCAAACAAGTCATTGTAACTGTCAACATAGAAAATATTTGAAATAGGTTCATATTGCTCATATTCATATTCACTTAAATGTTCTACTTCACTGGGGAGCGTTTAATTATTATTATTATTATTATTATTATTATTATTATTATTATTATTATTATTATTATTGTGCATTATTTAGTTTATTTATTTTGTTACAGTATTATCCGCACACGCCGCTAGCGCCTGTTTGATGCCCCCAAAAGAAATGAGAGGAGTCTGGCTGCAGCCCGCCTCTCTCAGTACCCTGCGCCGCTCCTCTCAGTACCCATCCCGCAGACAGGAAATGACGCAATACCGCCGCTCTCAGTCCCCTCAGACCGGAAATGTCGTCAACCCTTGCGACGAAAATAAGTTACGTTATTTCACCTCGCGAAGAAAACACGGTAAGTGGCCGCACTGAAAAAAAGTTTTTAAAAGCGTATGCATGTTTAAAAATGTTAGTTAAACAACACTTGCGGTGAAAATATGAAGTGTTTATTCTGAGTTGAAAAGACCGTACTTATATCTAGTATTCTTAATGTAATTTAAATAATGTATTCCTTTACTAACTGCATGTGACTTTGCTCTACTTATATTGTTTAATACGTACTGATGAATTCAGCAGCGAATTGGCTAATGCTGCTAATGCTTTTTACATTTTTTTTTCACAATGAACAGTCTTCTTTGTGTAGTTTTCATTATATTGCACTCTTATTTTTCATTATGTACATGCCTGCAATTCGCAGCTCGCTGTTTTTGTTGTTGTATGGTGTTGTTGTTTTGCCTTCATTTGTTTTTTCTGGTCCTTTGTCGTTTGAATGTTGTCACATGATCCAAATAGGACAAGGTTGTAATTTTTTTTTCTTGATATTGTTACTCTGCTTAGCTATATATTTTTTCATTATTTTGTTTTTTTTTTACTAGCTCCAAGATCACCACCCCATTGGGAAGAAACTAAATCACGACCCCCAAATGGTATTCTTCCCATGCAGATACAGGGATGTCACACAGATCCAAATGGAAGTAAGTAGCATAAGTAGTAATGTACTTTAGATTTTGGACTGTGCTTAACACTTTTTTTTTGATAGACATCGAACACAGTAAAACCCACGTGGCAGACAGGACCAATGGTGACAATATAAGACCATGCCGAGCTTCATGGACGGTTCAAACTCATCCTGCCCAGGAACGGCTGGTATGTTTTTATGTCTGAGACAAATGTTGTGCTCAGTGGAAATCTGGATAGGCTTATTATTCCTTATATTAGTTAACAATTGGACATAATTGATTATTTACTCTTTGTTTATTTAACCAATCAACATTCTCATTAGCTTATGCAAATCTTGAATATAAAGAGGCCAGAAATGGTGTTGATTGTCTAAAAAAAGAAAGTTTGATTGACACGTGCTGACTTTTGGAACGTTGGCCTGAACAATGAAATGGAATCAACTGTGAATTTTGAGGATTTAGTTTCTCTAAAGAACATAATGTCACTTGTACAATTAAGTAAAATGTAACTTTTTGTGTTTGTTTTTTGCAGATATGAAATGCATATTTATAACTTGTCTAACAAGTAGCTCATTCAAAGGTATAAAAAAGTATTTTTTGGCGTGTGTAGGGTATTTTAACTATGTAGCCTACAGAATGCTTGTATGGGCTCATGTAGGTGTCTGCGTACGTTTGTATTTATATAACATATGTCCGTGTGTATAGATTATGTTTTTTTCAGGGAAGGACCATATTTGTGGCTGACCCCTATGTTGTTGCAACATGGTGAAAGCCTACAGGATGTGACCCACACATGCATTTGCCTGTAAGGCTGATTAGTAACAACTACAACTTGGAGCATTGGTTCATTTTCAAAGAACAGTCAAATCATAACAAATTAAATGATCCAAATTCCAATTATTTGTGGGAAGAAAAACAGATCCAATCATGAGATCAGGGAACTATTGTTATCTCTAATGAAATTCAGTATCCATTCATATTGGCATGGCCTTTCCATGATGATCCAGAATAGCCTTGTTTGGTTTTGAAGGTATGTTCCAGTCGATCCTTTTATGTTGCCCCTTCAATTAAAGCAGAATTGCACTCCAGATGATTCATCCAATCATTTGAAGCAAATTTCTAAAATGCCACTCTAAAATTGCGAATGTTTTGTTTCAAGGGCGTTGGCCCGGTCTCAACATTGGTAGGGACGAATATAATGCAAGTAAGGTTGCTCAAAAGTTGGTGGGGACAACTTTAGCATCCTGAAAAGTTGGTCGTGTTATGTCCCTACCGTCCCTATGCAAACCTACGCCCTTGTTTTGTTTGCATGAATCATTTAAACCTGACTGGTTGGTGTTCTTATGCATGGAAACACGTTTGTAATTGTTTAACTACTGTATTTAATATGAACCTATATTTTCAATTGCAGAAAACGTTGACAGTCAATCAACAGGGGGACATGGAAAGAGAGGATTGGAAGTGAAATAGAGGTATTTGTAAAAGTGTGTATATTCATTGATTCAAAACTTGAAGGAAGTGACTCGGTTAAATTCTTACGTTAGGGTTTTCCGGGACAGCCATAGGGGAAGGACTGTGGCATCTTCATGTTGATGGTAGGTGAGTTTAACTGTCCAATTTTGTCCTCTGTGATATTTGTATTCATTTATCCATTTGTAGTATGCTCTTTGCACTGTTCTGGATGCTCTCTTTGAGTTTAACCATTGTAAAATGAAGTTCACCGAATCATTCAAATTGGGCTACAAAATATCCTTGTCGTTATTCTTTATTTACACTTGTTTTTAATTTTTGTTAGACTGATATGCCAACTCTGAGGAAGTGGTGGTGTATATTGCTAGCGGACAATTTCAAACTTGGGTGCATGGTAAGTCTTTGAAACTGTTGATATGGCATTCATAGGAAAGTAGGTGCACAGCACCTTAATTCTTTGTTGGAAAATGTGGAATACTTATTTTTGTATTTTTTCAACTTATGTGAGCCACAGGAAAGAGTTTGCCCATTGGACAGATGAGGCAAAAGCATTACTGCAGGGTGAAGTGCCACCAGTCTATCAGTTACAGAAGTGAAATTCGAATATAATTGCTGAGGTCAGCTTTTAAAGACTTTTTAGTGTCCATTACTCTGACGCACTTTTGAACATGCCCCCCTTTATTCACTGATTTATTTTTAGGAAGAGGTGCAACCACAGCTCCTTCAAGTTAGTGGTGGCCCACTCCAAAAAGATATGGCGGGAAAAAATGGTAAGATTGTTTATATACCTAGTTTAATGCAATGCCTAAAAAGAAAAATCAAGTATAAAATTAACAAAGCATCATTTTTATTTTTACTTATGTAATATTCAAATAGCTCTTTTCTTTCTCTTTTCCAATGAACAGTTTTGGTAAAAGGATTGTGCAAGACAGCACAAAAGCCTCGGACAGGGCTAGGGGGGGAAAAAAAAATCAATGCAGTAGGAGTTCCCAAGCATCCTGCAGATGGAAGAGGATGAGCACGAACTACAATGTCTTGGAGCCATTCAAGTTCTGTTTCAACCATCTGGAAGATGGATTTACCTTTTTTGAGGAGATTGTTGACTAAAGAAAATATCTATTCTCTCGATAATAATAAAAAATAATAAAACTAAAAAAAATAAAGTTTACCACATCAGAACTGGTTGTATTGAGTTCATTTTTCTACACTTATAAATTAGTTGTTTTTTTTTTCTTTTATCCCAGATGTTAGTTGTAGGTAGTTTTAATTACCTGTGATGAAGGCGGGAGTGCTTGCCGAAAAATGTCAGGTAATTAAAACAACCTACAACTATTGTCTGGGATAAAAGAAAAAACAACTAACACATGACAACTTTTGTCATTTCTGTTTGAAATAAAGGTGCCTTTCCTGGAGCAGAAAGTTTAATATAGTTTCTGAATTAGTTAATTAGGCTCTTCACCCACATGAATGAATTTAAGTAGCAAAATGAAAGACAAAATTGGTTTGGTTGCAACATTGAGAGAATATTACGTTTTTGATACATTAAATTGTAATGAAGCTATATTAATGTGTCCGTTCATAAAAATGTAAGGATGACAGCAATTTTGTAATAATTCTCAATTGGAGTATATTTTACAATTGACAAACTAAAGTACACATTGTGATAGGTCAAAGGCGATCTTTCAGTCACTAATTAAACCTTTATTGCAGTAGTGTGTATTTTAATTTTGATGTACTGTAACCGTGTTTTTCATTTTGGTAAAATCAGCAGGCTTTAACAAACTGACCGCGCTTAAAGAGTTAATCTCCCGATTACACCAAATCAATTTAAGGAGCATGTAAATAAATTATTATTTAAATAATAATGAGTGATGCTGAAACCGAAAATAAAAGACGTGCGAAAAGAAAAGTAAACTAGTATTTACGTTCGAATGGACGCAAACTATTACGATAAAACCGGAAGCTCGGAGCTCGAGCGCTGCTTCATGTTGTCATTTCCGGTCTGAGAGCTGCGATATTGCGTCACTTCCTGTCTGCGGGATGGGTACTGAGACGAGCGGCGCAGGGTACTGAGAGAGGCGGGCTGCAGCCAGACTCTCTTGAAAGAAATTGGAATGTTTTGATTTTGTATCTCTGTTCCACATAATAATAATAATAAAATCCAACTGAGTTGTTCACTTGTAGGACAGGCCTTGTCCATTGGCTGGTGAATATTGTAATAATAATAATAATAATAATAATAATTAAATACTTGTTTTAAAATAAAATATACATTTATACCAGAGTAATAACATTATCAGAAATATATTTAAGATATTGGTGCAGCGATTATTCGTGAAAAGTAAAATATACTCTCTGGAATGCTTTATTTTTTGTTATCATCTTTTTGTTTGTTTGTTTTGTTTTATTTAATTTTTTTCTACTCAGGCAAATTCTGGCGAGCCCGGGTCCTAAGGCAGGATGCGATAGGTCAGGTTTCATGTGAGCGCAGTCTCCTTCAGCTCGTCCTCCAACCGGTCAAGCCTGCCTCGCCCGTACGGATCGAGGAACATCTGTCCTAAAGTCACTTTAGTTCACGTCGAGACCTCTCTACGACCGGTGAGGGACGCGTTTGACTTGTGATAATTAAAAATGTCTGTCTTATTCTTGGACGCACAGAAAGAAGCTCTCAGACTGGCTTTTGCCACTCGCCGGTAACTCTGCTTTAGCTTTAGCCGAGTTAGCTAAGCTAGCTGGGGCACGCCGTTTCGAACTCGTGTTAAATCTATCGAATTATTTAGTGAAAATGTGCACTTTATGTTTAAACTGTGTTGCGACGATAGTCCGTGTGTTTTGCACTTGACTTATATATTTGGGTTATTCCAGCAATGCATTTTCTCTACTTTGGCCCTTGCTGAGTGACAGCCCTCGATAACGCACATCACTTTGACGTGCTGCTAATTAGCGCCAACATGTGCCCTCAACCCCGCCTCACTTTTAAATCAACTCCCGATAAGAAGCAGGCGCAGACTCCGATGATGCAGCAGGGTGCCAAATGGCCAATCCGTCTCTAACCTAAGCAAGGAACCTTGCTCGCAGGCTGTCAGGCCACTACGAGAAGTCGATAGTCACAAGTACGTGCTAATTAGTCACAACCAATGAAATCTGAACATTTGCAAAAGGACAAAATGTGCGTTTAGGTTGGGAAGATTAACTAGAAATCCCGTTCTACCCTGATGTTCTGGTGACTAGTGAAACACAAGGTTGATGTTGCTAGTATGCAGCTAGGAAGGTCAGATCTGTTTTTTAACCTTTCAATATGCTTAAAGTATAACCAGCGTCATTTCAGTACATCTCTAGTTTACATCTCTATTTTTTGTGGGGCTTACTTGGTCACCTCACTTGTTAGCCATTGAGCTGGGCCTTTCAGGCTTAAGGCCGAGTATACCCTTCAACTGGTCGCCAGAAAATCCGAGGGCAAACATACTGAAAAAATAAAGATTAGAATTTTTAAATGGCACTATCATGGATGTTTTTTCTTTAATTTAATTCAAGAAGAGGAACTGTGCTCCCACGGGTGTGACTTTGGGAACAAATTCCACACAGTAGGGACTTAGATTTTAACTCATGACCTCTCTTCTTGAAGGTAGATTTGCTGACCACTGCTGTCTCTCTCTTGCATATTATTACACCGTTGCTGTGGTACCACACTTGTAACTCAAAATAAGCAGATCTTATTTCATCATTTAAAATGATTGAAAATGCCATGTCTGTTCTTTACTCCCCCCGCCCCCCCCAAAAGCAAAGAAATCGTCTAATCATTGGCTCCTATCTGGAAAACCCCATAAATTGCCTTACTAAATTGCCTAAATTTAGCTTCCACAGTACTATATTTTTTTCATTCATTACCTGCAAACCCATCCCTTTTGAGTGAAATTCTTTAAGTTGAGGTACGTGCCATTTTGTTGCTGCTGCATCCATTTTCTCATATCAATAAACAAATGTATCCAGAAATATTTTCAGTTGTTTGCGGACCTCTTCAAGTATTGTTAGGCCAGATTTGGTCCACAGGTTTTACCTGGTCGGAAAGTCTGTACATTTGGATTGCACCATATCATGCCATTGTTGGAAGCAGTATTGCTACAATGCAGCTGCAAGCTACAATGAGAAGATGGTAGTAAAATTGTGACTTTAAAGTAGAATTTGCTGGAGTACATTACTTAGATATACTAACATGGCTGTAAAATCATTAATTACAGTAAATATTTTTACCAAAAATATTTGTGTTGGCAACTTGGCATACCTCGTTAAAATATGCAAATCGACTGTATAGTAACAACTCTTCATGCACTGGAATGTTTTGCACAGTTGAACTATAGTGACTGCCTATAATGAATAGAAACTACCCCCCCCCCTTTTTTTTTTTTTTTCTTTTTGTTTTTTTTTCAGCAAAAATGGCTGTGCCTCCCTCATATGTTGATCTGGGCAAGTCTGCCAAGGACATCTTTAACAAGGGCTATGGTAGGAATTCAGACCTCAATGATTTTCCTACCCATTCTGTTTTAACAGGATTTAATCAAAACAATTCTTTGTTCAGGATTTGGCCTGGTGAAGCTTGATGTCAAGACAAAATCAGCCAGTGGAGTGGTAACTACAGTATTAATATACATTTTAATTGGAGATATGCTATCAAAACTGCGGGGAGCCAAATCGTTAAATCTATGAAAAATGCATTTCAAATCTGTTTACAGGTTGGCCTCTTCAGGTTAAAAAAAAAACTTGTTCTACATGCAATGCTACTTATTCTACGAAAACCTTACTGGACTTTTCTTAGATATAGATCATCAGTATAAATCGATCAATGCTAATGTGGGGTGGCGTGTCTCAGTGGTAGAGTAGTCGTTCTCCAACTTAGAGGCTGTGGGTTTGATTCCTTGCCCTGGTAACCTCGGTTAAGTTTCTTCGAGCAAGATACTAAACCCTAAATTGCTTCTGATGCTGCATCATCAGTTAGGTAAATGAGCATATAGTGTTGAAGCGCTTTGAGTGCCTTGATGGTGGAACGGAACTATACAAGGGCAAGTCCATTTACCATCTAATAAACATCCCATGATAAAAGATGGGCGTACTAATGTAAAGTTTTTATACTTGAAAATGTCTGCAATTAATATGTCGTCACGCTGTTGTATGCAAAGAGCTCATTGTGCAACCCAAAGTCAATTTTTGCAAAAAAAAAAAAAAAAAACCACAGGGTACAATGAGAGTAATGAAACTGTTTGCATCTCAAACGGTAGGGCTGGGTATTGCGGCTTGAAGATATTTGATGTTTATAACCCTGTGCAAATTTGTTTAAATAAATCATGACATTATAATTGTAGCAGCATCTGGCACGTCCAATTCAATGAGCCGTCCAGTACCCATTGTCTATGGTTGCGGCCTGCGTCAAATGAGAATCACGTGTGTGTGACCTTGACCTGTGACATCACATTATCAGATGACATCTGTGAGAAAATTTGACAAAGAAAATTAATGGGTAATTATGTATTTTAAAAAACATTTTTACGCCATATATTGAAAACCGAACATATTGCGATACAGGTTTTTCCTTAGGATCTTTTTTAAACTGTGGTGGTGGGCTGCGTGGGAAGCAGCTGGCCGTGCCTTTTTGTTATTACTTCATATGACAAATTTTTATCAAGTTGTTAATTTTTTCAGTAGAATAAAAACACAAAACTACTTTCAAAGCGTGCATCCTTTCCGAAAGCACTTAATTTTTCTAGATTTGTTAAAAAAAAAAACAATTCAAGGGCTCTTTCATATGGGAAGTGAGCTAGAGGTGACCCATTTATTGTTAGTGTGCAGCATCCTGTCAGATGGTCCACTGCTGCCTGTTCCTCAGGTCTGTTTTCACCTAAACAAAAATGTAATTTTAAATAAATGACATTTGGGAAATGCAATTTTTTTCTTAACTTATGATTAATTTGGGGCATTTCAGGAATTCAAAACATCTGGATCCTCCAACACTGACACGAGCAAAGTTGTTGGCAGCCTTGAAACCAAATACAAAAGGGCAGAGTATGGCTTGACGTTCACTGAGAAGTGGAACACCGACAACACCCTTGGAACAGAAATCACCATTGAAGATCAGGTAAAGACAACTATTTATACTGGATAAAAAACAAGGTCTTTAAAGACTGTGAATTGAACACAATGACTACCAAATAATTGTATTATTTTAATTTATCATAGATTGCCAAGGGACTGAAGTTGACTTTTGATACCACCTTCTCGCCAAACACTGGGTATGATCATTTTATTTGAGACTAGATTTAATTGAATGCATCACAGGACTTTAAGATCAGAGATGCCCAATACGTTGAGAAGATAATGTTGATCTCTTCCTCATTGGGAGTATAGTCTGCTAGTCCATCCTTGTTGCTATTGGGGTGGTCTTTTGATGAAATTGACATCCGTGAAATTCTGTCGTCTTTGCAGCAAGAAGAGTGGCAAGGTCAAGACTGCCTACAAACGGGAGTACGTCAACTTGGGCTGCGATGTGGACTTCGACTTTGCGGGCCCTACTATCCATGGAGCGGCTGTCGTTGGCTACGAGGGCTGGCTCGCTGGCTATCAGATGACCTTTGACACCGCCAAGTCCAAGATGACACAGAATAACTTTGCCATCGGCTACAAGACGGGAGACTTCCAACTGCACACAAATGTGTAAGTAACACATGCGGTTAGGATGACTTTATTTAAATTTTATTGTACCAGTTCACAACTGAAGTCAACAAGGCACTTCACAAAAGAAGCAGATCCATAACCATGTTTCCTACACATTGAAACCAACAAAATGCAATTGAAGGGCAGGGGCGTGTAATTTACTGTTTCTTTAACTTGCCATTTACCAAATTTTGGGAAACATAGACAACAAGAGATTGCAGCAGGAGGCTACTGTCTATTCTGTACTGATTGAGTATTAACATGGTAGTGTTATTGTTATAAGTACCACTCAATTATATCAATTTTAGCAGAAGTCATTCTGGGAAAGCCAAGAGTTACAAATGCAACTAGTTTCATGGCTCACAAATTACTGCCAGAGCGTTCTTAGATTACCCTTGTTGTCATGAAAAGATGCTGTAAGAGCTGCACCTCTACTGATCGTCAAACATAGACCTGGTCAATGTTAGCATGGGTCACAGGTGACATTTTTTTGGTATTCATTCTTGAACTGCGTGCATTTTCCACTGGTGGTCAACAGAGATGAAAACGAACAGAAGAACCTTAAGTTTCAATCAAAGTAACAGAAATCAAAACTAAAAAAACTGAGTCATGCTGGAAGCCCATTTATTATAGGCTCTAAATTGTGAAGGCTCTCTAATTCTTTTGCTCTTTTAAAGCAACGACGGAGCAGAGTTTGGAGGCTCCATCTACCAGAAGGTGAGCGACAAGCTGGAGACTGCTGTCAACCTGGCGTGGACCGCAGGCAGCAACAGCACACGCTTTGGCATTGCCGCCAAGTACCAGCTGGACAATGATGCCTCTGTCAGCGTAAGTATAGCAGCCGCTAGGAGGGAGACTCAAAGAGAAGTTGTCACAGTACTCAATTGCGTCCTCTTCTTCTTTTTGTAGGCTAAAGTGAACAACAACAGCCTTGTTGGCGTTGGCTACACTCAGACCCTTAGACCAGGTAATTTGCCTTCATCCAACACAGCAGCTTGGGGCACACATTTTGTTATAGCTCCTCCACCTTTTCTGGAAATCCAATCAATTTTTTAGCATGTTCTAAAATGAAAATTGGGGAAACGTTTACAATTTTATATCTTCTGTTGTAGAAGTGACTGTTTATATCTTATGTACAAAGTCCTCCATGAATGGCAGGCTGGTGAAGTGCTTTCCTTTTGTAATGTTGAAGTATTTTTGCGAATACTACTGGAACCAAGTCTGTTATGTTAAATTTTCCCAGAAACTACCTCAATAAATGATTGTGTTGTTAGTTTAAGAAAAAAAACCATGGTGGTATAATACAAGAAGATATAAATTCATTATTACAGAAACACTTGAAGGTCATTAAAAATCAGATTCAGCAATTTGATTTGCCATGTAACTTATATCTGTATGGTAAATACTGGCCCTGTGGTCACTTGTATAAGATCACTGCTAACATACTGGACTGTCTCAGAAAATTAGAATACACAATATTCTAATTTTTTGAGACAGTCCTGTGTATATATACAGGACTGTCTCAGGAAATTAGAATACACAATATTCTAATTTCCTGAGGAATTTCCTGAGGAAATTAGAATATTGTGTATTCTTCTCTCCTTCTTGCCCATATCCGGGGCATTACAATAATTTGGATCGGACTTTTCGGCGAAAGTGAGCGGTGGACGGCCGTCTTGGACGGAAAGCAAACTTTGACTAACTTGCGCTGAGAGACTGCGGAGAGGCGGGGCCCAAAATAAAGCCTTGCTCTATTTTCAGAGCGTTGGTCACAGTAAACGATTTATCAGTTCAAGCAGAGTAAAATGATACATATTCACGGTACAAGAACGTCGTTTCTGTGTCCATCGATTGGTAAGAAAAGGCTGTTTGTACGAGTGACGTGTGGGCGCTCCCGTCAGGGGGGACATTTCACGTGGAGTGGCTATTTTTCGGCACAACACCGGCGCGCCAACTTCATACAATTACGGCTGACGAAACTTTGATAAATGCGCTCCCCCACCCAAATTTCGCGAGCTCTGGGACACTCGAAAAATGACTCTCATACCTCTCCTTGCTAAGTTAATGGTACCTCGACGTGCCTTTGTGTGGAAATTTAGTTTACGAACAACGGGGAAAAAACTATTCACCTTCTCACCGAATCAAGTAAAACTCTTTACACGGCTATTAGAATTCCCCCAGTGCTCTAAATGGGTCAGTTGACAGAAGGACTGTTATTGTTGTGGTAATGTAGTACTTATGAGGGTCAAATAAAAGGAAAAAGGAGGACTACGACGGTGGTCTGCAACCCGCGGCTCTCGGGCCGCATGCGGCTCTTTAGCGATGCTTCGGAGCTTTTTTTTTTTTTTTTTTTTAAATGGAAAAAGATGGGGGAGGGAAATATATTTTTTTGTTTTAATAGGATTTCTAGGAGGACAAACATGACACAAACATTCTTTCAATTCATTAATATTGTAATGAAGTTAAACTTGTGGTGGCATAGTACAACAGAGTAGTCACGTGGTGCGTCATTCTCTATAGGATCCACTGCAGGGAAAACAAACATTTAATCATGAAGGCTAATTACGTATTTCTATAGTAGGCTAATATAGCTAGTATCGATAATTATAAGGCTTGTAAAAGGCTTTTAATTTTTTGTGGCTCCAGACATACTGTATCAGTTTTTTTGTGTGTTTTTTTGGGGGTCAAATATGGCTCTTTCAACAGTTTGGGTTGCCAACCCTGAGTCACTACGAGATGTAAGTCGTACTATTGCCACGAGAAAAAAAGTCGCATTAGTACATCGGGTAACGTAGCTGTAATCAGCTACGCATTTTACATACATGTACTGTAGCTGAGAGGTACAACATTAGCCTGGCTAATGAAATATTTCAAATATATCTTTGTTATGGTTCTTCTTGGGGGGGAAAATGAAGAAAAAAAAATTCGCTGTGGCACGACATGGTGAGGCTGTCCGACTCCGATGCAGCCCACCACCACAGCTTCAAAAAATCCTAGGGGAAACACTGAATGTGATTCGAAAAAACGATTACCAAGGGAAATGGTCATGTGAAGCTTTTTTATTTTGTGGTAATTAATGGTAAACTACTGCCATTTAGTGGCTGTTTTTTAAACTTTCACTGCCAATTGCAAGCACTTTACAGTTAAGGTGGCCAACTTGACAATCACCTACCTACCACTTAGAGCCTAGTTCGGGCCTAAAAAATCCAGCCCGACCCGACACGGCCCGCTGGTATTGAGGCCCGACCCGGCCCGAGCTCGATCACTTAACTAGATTTGCAGGCCCGAGCCCGAAAAACCCGATTTTTTTTTTTTTTTTTTTTTTTTTTTTTTGAGTGACGCGGAAAAAACGCAGCAGCAGCAATTTATTTTCATTTCTTCGAGTTGGCAGAAAAAAAACGCAAATTTTCTTAATGTTTAAATAATCTACATATTTTTTTTAGAATTATCAAAGCATTCACACAACGAAATAACGCTGGGAAAGTTTGTTAAACATATTTCTGAGTGTGTGGGATATTGTTCTCACATGGACGCGCCTCTCTGACAAGGAGAGGGAACAGGAGAGGGGGGCGCCTCGGCCGTGTGCAAACGGTAGAGGGGGAGGACAAGAAGGAAAAGCGGCCGGCGCCACGGCGTTCGTGCACACGCACAAGCAAAAGCGCAATACAGAGAGACTGCTCTCCATTTTTTTTTTTTTTTTTTTTTTGAGTGACGCGGAAAAAACGCAGCAGCAGCAATTTATTTTCATTTCTTCGAGTTGGCAGAAAAAAACGCAAGTTTTCTTAATGTTTAAATAATCTACATATTTTTTTGAGAATTATCAAAGCATTCACACAACGAAATAACGCTGGGAAAGTTTGTTAAACATATTTCTGAGTGTGTGGGATATTGTTCTCACATGGACGCGCTTCTCTGGCAAGGAGAGGGAACAGGAGAGGGGGGCGCCTCGGCCGTGCGCAAACGGTAGAGAGGGAGGACAAGAAGGATAAGCGGCCGGCGCCACAGCGTTCGTGCACACGCACAAGCAAAAGCGCAATACAGAGTGCTTGCTCTCCATTTTTTTTTTTTTTTTAAATTTTTTTTAAAATAATTTATTAGTCCGGCATGGCGGCCCGACCCGACCTGACCCGAACGTGAATGCTTAAATTGTGGGCCCGACCCGAATGTCGGGTCGGATTCGGGTTCGGGCACAAAATCTAACCTCTACTAGCACTTTGAATAGGTCCTCTAAAAAGGGAAACCTGCAAATGTAATTTCTGAAGTTGCTTTACAATAATAGTGTAAAATCAATTTTATCCTGGGAAAAAAAATTCTGAAAGACCTTATATTTAAATGTGTTTTAATTGTGTCTTCAATAAATGTGCATTCTTTTGTCAAACACACTTAGTAATTGAGGTTAAATTTGATGTTCAGCGCTTTATTTTTTTAAATATAATTCAATATTATCTAAATAATGGGTGCGAGAAAAGTATTAATTTTCAGTTGAAATGGCATTAAAAAAGGTCTTAAAAGTCTTGAATTTAGATTTATCAATCCTGGGGGGACCCTGTAATAAAAAAACTACCCTTAAGCTGCTTTTTTATTTTTTACAAGAAACTGCAAAAACATTAACCATTTTAAAGGCAGTACTTATTTCTCTCAACAGTACAATCAAATTTACACAGGTGGAATGAATTCCACATTTTCTGGAAACAAAGTGTGTTTAGAAATAAGACCTCTTTGAACAAATATTTTTTGTTTTCACAGATTTCTGTACTATTTCGCATGTTTGTAGTGTTACCGCTGTACTTAATCATAGTTTTACACATTATGCATATAAAATACATGTTAGCGAAATAGTTAATTAGCTTAGTGCTCGGCGCTGACTGTTAACATCTCAAAAACAACAACAATAAAGGCTAAACAGTACAAGAGGGTTCGTGTACTCACCTCTTATAGACACACACGGGTCAACACATTCGGGACATTTTTCAATTGACATGACTTGAACTACTGCTGGATATCTGAAAGACAAGGAGCAACGAACTATCTCTCTTCCTCTCTTGCTCTAAAAAATAACTTGCGCACAGAAGCATGACCGCCGGGTCCCAGCCTGTCTCATACACAAATGTATTTTCCAGTCTTTTGAAAATGACTAAAATCTCTCTCAGTAACAGCATCCATCATAACGTTGTGCTTGTGTCTGTTAAAGGTGTCGGGGCGGCAGACGTTTCTTGAATTTCATTCCGCTACAAGCGGCTGTCATAAAGTTATTGGGGAAAACCATTGTTTTTGAACCTTTATAAATCGTAATCCAATAGTCACGTGTCGAATCGTGATGCATCTCGTAATCAATTTTTTTTCAAACTCCCTTAGTGGGAGGGTGCAGCTTTGCCAGAGGAAGAATAGGTTTATATTTTTCAGGCAATTGTTCAAGAAATTGTCTCAAAATCCCCCAAAATACATAAATCACATTCAAATTTCTGCCAGCAGGCGTCATATTTTTATTTTTCAGTGATTCGTGTTGAAAGAAATGACTTCAAATGAATAAAAATCGCTCAAAATATGGCTTTTCAAGGGAAATTAAGAGTAACTATGAGGTATGTATTTTTCAGGAGCTAAAAAAAAAAACCTTCGCAAATTGTCAGTGCTTTTCAGACGTGTGCGCCTGTCATGTTGTCTAACTCATGGCGTCTGAGCTGGAAAGATTATTTGTATGTGGCGAAAATACTGCATCTTTGGGGGCAGGACTGACATACAGACAGTGTGGTCAGTGTGCTAGCGAGTAGTAACATGTAACTACTAATGTCTCTTGTTCCTGTCAAGGCGTGAAGCTCACCTTGGCTGGTCTGGTCGACGGCAAGAACATCAACGCCGGAGGCCACAAGCTGGGTCTGGGCCTGGAACTAGAAGCCTAAACTTCTCCTCTCATACCAAGAAACTCCGGAATATCAGAAGGATTTTGGCCTTACGCATTTTCCAACCAGCAAAAGGGGGGGACATCATGGAAGAGCTCGGGTTCACAAAGGCTACAACAAACTCTTATCTTGATGAGTGAGCACCACTGTCACGCTGGTGCTCTTCTTTGTTGCTTTCTAGTTGCAAGAGTGAGGTGGTATATTATTTATATAACTGTAACATCGTGGTTCCTATCCAGCACTGCCATGCATCAATACAGTCCCAGTTGTATGTGTCGCTGTGCCAGTTTGGCGTACTGTGACCTTACCACCAGACACTCCTTATTTGTATTGTGAGTGCTGCCATCCCTGCTATTATTTCTTTCTAAAACACCACGTCTGATATTCCTCAGTTTTAAAATACACTAGGCTTTCTTCTGTTGCTATTTAAATAAAACTGCAAGCCTCTTTCACGCACACATAAAGGCGTCCGATCAGCCATCAGAAACCAGTCCCCTCGACCGACCACACAAACAACACTGGGAGGTTCAGAGTGATTGTAAGTGATGCCAAACTTAGCAAATTTGATGGGAGTTAACTGTAAGTCTCCTCTCACTACAAGAAGGACATGGAGTTCCTTTTGTGTATGTTACCTTTTCAATAAAGTCTCCAACCTTCAAGTGACTCATGGAGTGTGGATGTAAAACAAAACAATTGTATTTGTGATTGAAAGGGTATATTTATTGAAATTTGTTTTAATGCTATCTTTTCTCAGAAATCATTCTCATGGCAAATGAGTAAACCCCCAAAATATGGTGTTTAATTTAGATGCAATGATCTTAATTGCCATTTGGTTAGCGTTTAATGGCAATAGTCAATCCGTCCCCCACGGTGAGCATGCTCAGATCGATCCTCTGATCCTTGTGCAGCTTCTTGTTGAGAGCATCTAGCGTCCTTGAGGTGATGTCATCGGGGGCAGGATCCACAACCTTTCCACTCCACAGCACCTTCGTACACACAGTTAACAGCTGCTACATCATGTCGATTAAATTATGTACAAGTTACGGACTTACATTGTCAATAGCAATGACACCCCCCTTACGTATGAGCTCCAGGGACTTTTCATAGTATCCGTCGTAGTTTGATTTGTCGGCATCAATGAACACAAAGTCAAAGGTCCCAGCCTCACCAGCTGCAATCAGTTCATCTGCAGGGAACAGGGAGGTATTGTACAGTATGTCAATTGAAGTGAAAGTTCCCTTTTATCCTAAATCACTCACAAAGAGTTGTCATTGCCATTTGTAGTCGTACGTCGATCTTGTTCTCTACTCCAGCCTGTTGATGAGTTGTAGTGTTAGTGTTGTTTTTGTACTATTCAGGAATTGCAACCATTTTATACTACAGAGTTCATCCAATTAAGGGGCCATACAGTGGTGCCATGCGATTAAAAAAAAAAAAAAAAAAAAATTAAGTGTTATCTATGCTTTGAGTTGCAAGCAAAAACTTGAAATAAGAGTGCTGAGTGGCAAATGTCACAATTTAATCACAAAACTGAAATTTCGTAGAAAATAAATAATTCATTAAAAAGTTTGAAACTTAAATAATAAACTTGCCAGATAATGTTACCTCTTTAAAAAAGGGTTTAGCAATATCCACATAGACGTCATTTATTTCACACGCTACCACATGTCCATTCTCTGGCATTGCCAAAGCCATACTGAGTGCATTGTACCCCGTATACATCCCTGCAACGTATGTAAAATGTAACAAAAATACCATCAATGTGCATTCTAAATAACCGAACTAAAATGAATTTAATGTGCCAGAGTTGTGGGGGGGAAGCAACCGATTTCAATAGCTTTGGTTGCATTGATCATTTTCATGAGATTGGCCATCAGCTGGGCTTGTTCACTGGAAACCATCATGATGTTCCACTGGTCATCAAGAGTTCTCTGAAATTAAACATAAGCCATAGTTCAAGCAAAAGTAGACCTTCAATTCTGCCATAAAAATGCAAATATAAAACATCTGCTTAGCAGTACACGGGAAAGCATATTGCGTCCTCCAATGGATTTTTAAATACATATTCTATCACTTACCAGTTTGAGTTTAGTGAGGACGGGATGCTCCCTCAGTGAGTTATTGACGACATACTGCAGCACAGGGTCGTCCTTTCCTCGACTGTGACTCTTTCCAACAAATGCAGACCTTCCAAAGTCTTCAAAACAACACCACACTCACTCAGCTAGAATCCAATTCATACACTCACAAAATGCTCATACCTGTTAGTAGAACACAGAGTCCGAAGCACAACAGAAAATGGATGTCTGCAGCCATGTTCTCTCCCCAAAGGGATCGATCAGTTTTTGTTTGACTCCAATGTTCGGCCTTAGACGTGTTTGCTTGACCTTTGACAGTGACATTGCATGCGTTGAATTTTTAATCCTACATTGAATAATTTTTTTTCTGAATATTCTTCTGCCAATACCAAAGACAAAACAATAATTCTATCACTGCAAATTATATTTCGCCATTTAAGGGTGAATGAACAAAATTGAATTCCAAATGAAATTGACTCCACATGCCTCACTACCAGGAAGTTTAATGATATGACATGCTTGTGAATAACATGCTTAATATGTTTATATGAAAGTTCCATGCATGTATTTCTTGTCAAGTGGTGCGCTACAGGGTCTCTGCAGTATTCAACAAGCCAAATTTAAGACTTTTTTTTTTTTTTTTTTTTTAAACATTTCCATTTGCCGTGTTTTCCTCTGATAGCTTTTAGGCATTGCGTTTTCTTGTGGTAGCTTTAAAGCAGTGTTTATCTGTTGACCACATTAGTCACCTACGGTATTTAAACCACCCTTACGTTATATTATGATGTTTAAGCATTTTCTTAAGGCATTTTTTAGTACGTTCTTCCTCTATGCATCTAAAAAAAAAAAAAACGTTTCGCAGGTGTAGGTTATATTGGCAGATCACCGGACAGCACGGGTAGTTCGGCTTTGTAGTTCCATTATACCAGGGTTCAGCAACCCGTGGCTCTAGAGCCGCATGCGGCTGTTTAGCGCTGCCCTACTAGCTCCCTGGAGCTTTTTCAAAAATGTATGAAAATGGAAAAAGATGGGGGAGGGAAATATATATGTTCTTTTAATATGGCTTCTGTAGAGGACAAATATGACAAAAACTTTCTTTTAATTCGTTATTATTGTAATGTACTAAATTTTAAAAACTTGAGGCGGCATCGTACAACAGAGTAGTCACGCGTTGCGTCACTCTCTATAGGATGCATTTCAGGGAAAATAAAACATTTAATCTTGAAGTCCCATCATGTATTTGTGGCCAACTTAGTCGTTTTGATAGTAGGCTAATATAGACACATACAGCATGTGTTGCCTTCATTATCAGGCTTTTAATTGTTTGCGGCTCCAGACATATTGGTTTTTTTGGTCCAATAAGGCTCTTTCAATATTTTGGGTTGCCGACCCCTGCGTTATAGCGTCCACAATAATCCAAACATTTAAAATCCAGAATGAAGTTCATGCGTTCTAAATAAATGTAACATCAATAGATTTTTAAGGCCTTTCAAATTTAGTTTTCAAAAATTTACCTTTTGTGATATTTTAGGGAGAATTTTAGACTTTTTAAGACCCCGCGGATATCCTGCCTTAGTACAGTATCTTGTTTGGAATAATAATAGTGTATATTATTCAATTTTGTGGAGGTTTGAACTGTGTGACTGTCTCTGACTTCCTGAGAAGCTGGCATTATGAATGGATGGATTCATTTGTGATGAATTTATTGCCTGATTTCTCTTAAAATGTATTTTCAAAACAGCTAAAGTATAGACAAGTTTCCATGGTACTTCCGCATGTCTGCTCGCAACTTCCGTTTTACAATTTCCCCATCCAAAACAACAGTGGAGCTGGAGTAACATTACTCATGAAAATCCCTTCAAAAAGACAATTTGGAAATACCGCATCCATCTGCCATCATCACCACAGTAGAGGACATGTTCATGAAGGCAGATGTGGAACCAAGCTTGTGCCACCACAAAAACTTGGTGTTTTTGTAGCCATGTTGCCGCTGTTATGGAAGGTATGTTCTTCCTACTCCTGCATTTTCATGTGTCCGGTGCTCCAAAAATACTAAATTTAAAATCTTGCACATGAAACAACTTGTTGCCCTAATACTGTTATTACGATGATGATTGTAATTATGATGATCTTTAATATTATTTACTACAATTTCTGTATCTGCTGCTAGCATGTTGCCAATCAGTAAGTGTTGGATGGCATAATTATGTCAAAACATAAATGCAAGTGTTGCAGGTTTTTTGTTCGTTCGTTTACAGATGGAAAACGCTGTTAGGCAAGGGAAGACAAGTTGATATGCCTCACAGCAACACATAATGTAGGTCAATGGACATATGTCGAGTATATGTGCGTTCTACCCGGGGACGGCTGGGAGACGGTGGCTTGCCTCGCGGCGACCGTCGATCCCAAGATCCAACTACAAGCTTTTTAACTGCAGCAACTTTAAGATACGCTATTGGAGCTGGAATTACCGAGGACAGCGGGACAACGCCCATCTGGAGGCCGTAATGTTGGGTGAAAGTTTGCTGAGGATCCGGAGCTCTGCTGTCTGATATCACATTCACGTACGCTATTTTTCTAATTCATTCATTCATTCATTCATTTTCCATGCCGCTTATTCCTCACGAGGGTCGCGGAGGTGCTGGAGCCTATCCCAGCTAACTTCAGGCAGTAGGCAGGGGACACCCTGAATTGGTTGCCAGCCAATCGCAGGGCACAAGGAGACACACAACCATTCACGCACACACTCACACCTATGGACAATTTAGAGTGTTCAATCAGCCTACCATGCATGTTTTTGGGATGTGGGAGGAAACCGGAGTTCCCGGAGGAAACCCACGCAGGCACGGGGAGAACATGCAAACTCCACACAGGAAGGCCGAAGCCCGGGATTGAACCCTTGATCTCAGAACTGTGAGGCAGACGTGCTAACCACTCAGCCACCGTGCCGCCCTATTTTTCTAATAATTTTATAAATTGTGATTTATTGACCTGTTTTGCACATGCACCAATCATTTTAAATAAAACAAGAAATTGAATCATGTTGTTCAAAAGTTTTATTGTGATCAATATCTGCAATAAAAAAGAATGACATACTATTTTTGCTTACATGTACATACCTTGTAGTATTTCCTTGTAACAACAAAATCCGTGTCAGCCCTTCTGCATTAGGCAAATGTAATATTATTTGTAATGTCACCCCATTTTGGTCACTCAAGTGGCCGGGGTATCAATCTACACCTCACGTCGACACCGACTGACAGGTTGTTATAATTTTGTCCACCAATGATCAACAAAGTGATAAAAGTTCACAGACAGCACAGAACGTCTCGGCGTCTCATCTACGTCGTGCTAAATCCATTTGCAGAGATTCGGTGGGTTCCTCTGGTTTGATTTTGCGTTTTTAAATTTGTCAATACACTGCTTACCTCAACACCAATTCATGCTGTTCTTTCCATACCGGAAGTTCGGAGCAGACATTTTCCAAGATGGCGCCGCCCATATTTCACTCAGGAAACTTGTCTATAAGTTTGACTTAATAGCAAAACGTACAAAACACTTTAGAGGGAACCACGGACTTAAAGAAGCAGCGTTTGATAAACAAGGATTTATTTTGGATGGGTTTCCACTGCAGCTTCAAACTTTCAGACTAGCAAAGGGAAAGCAATGAATGAATTCTGGGATGTGAGGTTTCTCCAAGGACACGACACTTCCTCTATCTGCATT
The DNA here is from genome assembly GCF_030265065.1 of Corythoichthys intestinalis. Lineage (NCBI taxonomy): Eukaryota > Metazoa > Chordata > Actinopteri > Syngnathiformes > Syngnathidae > Corythoichthys > Corythoichthys intestinalis. The sequence continues at coordinate 26,586,963 of NC_080404.1, read as the reverse complement.
TTCATTAGAAATGCACAAATAAGAACATATCAGAGAAATGAACCATGACGTGCATTGTCTACGCAAAAAAAGCTCTGACAAGTAGGAAAGGAGGGAAATTTCTCAATGCTCCGCTAAATGTTTTTTTTTTTTTTAGCAAAAATGGGACACCCTGTTTTGCCGCCATCTTCGTCTCTCACCCTTTGCAGCTTCGGGTCTCTGCGTCATGACAGTAATTGTTTTTGCCATTTGTGCCAAGTACCGACTCTTCCATGGCAGGTTCTCACAGACAAGCCCCGGTCCCTAAACTGTTTTTTGTGTCGGTTTAAGCCATGAAAAGAGAACGAGTTGCGCTGCCGCCATATGCATGCCTGCGTTCCTCCTCGCGGCCGCGACTGTCAAGACTGCCACTGTGGCACACATCCTTGCCGGTTCTCAGAGGTAGCAAAATCAACACAGGAAAACAAAAGTGACACCTTTTACAGCTAATATGAAACAAAATAATTCAAGAGATTACTGTTTTGATGAAGACTAGTCGGAGCACACTTTACATTTTGGAATGTTTAACATTGCCAACCTAGCAAAGACGAAAGTTTTTAGGCCAGTGTTCTGCCATAATATCCTACGCATCAGTTAAAAGCAGTGAGTACTTATTATTCACATTTTTATTGAGTTTTTTTTTTTTTTACCTTTCCATTGCCTCAAAATACTTTTAGCATGTGTTCTTGTGGTAGTTTTAAAGCAACACTAGGTAACTTTTCAGTTTTGATCGATTTTAGCGACGCTGGTGGACAAAAGCGTGTGTGTTTTGCCTTAAGGAAAACTGCGTTTCCCAGGAGGACCAGCGCACACCAGACCAGTGTGGTGAAATCATGATCTCCCGGTCGCCTGCAGATGGACAAACGACATTTCTGTTTCCAGTGGGTGTGCAAAGGATGAATAGGAATAAGGTAATGAATCTAGTTGTGGCTAAACAATGGCATATGACGGTTAGAAACTGTGTGGCTTAGTGTGGCTAAACCCCCTACCCCACCCGAGCTCGTCAGCGCTGACGAGTTTGGTTGAGGGGAGGGGAGGGGGGTGGCGTCACGCCAGCGAATGAAAGCCAGGGTAATGTTTATTTCTTTCACCCCTGGTAGCCTCCCTTTTTTCCCCCGCTCCTCAGACAAAATGTTTTGTCTCTTTTGTTGCTCTGCCATTTTTGCAGAATTCATGTGAAAGCGGTTGCACCCATTTCTATCTTCATAAAGAAAGGGGTAAGTGACGTATGCCGTAAAGCAGTCAGCACATTTGGGTTCCTGCCACCCTCCTCAATGTTAATTGGTGCCGGTGAAAGCGATACAGACCCACTCAAGATATAAAAGAGGTGTCATTCAACTAGTTGTTAGTCGACGTATCATCACAAATGTTATGAAAATATTTTATAATTGAAAATTTACATAGTGTTGCTTTAAAACAGTGTTATCTATTGTCCACATTAGTCACATTGTGTAGTTAAACCACCCTTAATTGATATTATTACGTTTATTTTTTAGTATTTTTAGTACGTTCATAGACATCAAAATTCTCTATGCCCCGCCTGCCCATAGGGGGCGATGTGACGCCGCTTCATTTATTAGAACTCAGTGGGAGTGAAACTCTCACACATGCTTTTGAGCACAAAGCCAGAGTTGCATTCAAAAAGTACGAAAGCTGGACTGTATACTAACAAGGAGTGATTTGTTCAAGGATTCAAGGTAATTATTATATTTTTCGTACCATGCATGCATTTTGAAACTGTGAAAAATATCAATTGGAGAAATCAGCCGCTCCATACCTCGCAATATTTATTGCTGTTAACCAAGGATCGAGACTGTTTTATGTCCATATCTTTAAAGAATTCAGTGATTTAAGCATTTTTGACAAGAATTTTCAACGGAAAAAGCCATTGCGGCAGCCCCCTTATCAAAGAGCTAACAGATTAGCACCATTCTTCAACATATTTACTAGGGGTGTACACAAAAATCTTGGTTCGATACTTACCTCGGTTTTGAGGTCATGCTTCGGTTCATTTTCAGTACAGTAAGAAAACAAAATGCAAAATATAAATGTGCTAGTTGTTTATTACACACGTTTGTGCTTTCAACAATAGGAACATTAGCCTATACAATGCTAGAACTCTGCTCAAAAAGTGGAAGGTATTTAAAGATAATAATCCAACAACAATTTGCCTTTCAGACCCCGCGTATTGGTCAGCTTTGTTTCTGAACGAAAGAAGAAAAAAAAGTCCTGTGCTAAAGAGAAAAGCAATCCCAATGACAAAAATTTTAACATGTATTTTACAAATGAAATGCCTCAAAGAATCTTTTTTTTTTTTCTTATGAACGGTTTTCAAAAGCTTTATTGGTGGATTTTCTCAAGTTAAAGCACCACACAGAAATTAATAAATTTAATTGTGTGAGCAGGATCTGTGTATTATTCTTATTTAATTACAGGTGTTTTAGCTCATTTCAATTTATTTTATTTAAAGGGTATGTAGCGGCAAAGGGGGTGTGAGACATCAATAGAACCGTTATGTGCCAAGATAACAAATATTGATAAAGTTAACAAAAAAATCAATCACATTAATGAGCAATTATCGAAAATAGATCGAAAATGACAAACATTTCCGAAAGTGTTCCGGAAACAGCCGAATGGGGCGGGGACGTCACGACAAGTGAATGAAAGTCGAGGCGGAGCCAGGTGCCATTGTTTTTTATCGACAAGAGAGTAGCGTTCGGGTTTGTTTGACCAAAACATCACTAGAATCGTTCAAAACTGCTGTGCTATGTGGTGTACAAATAGCTATTTATCGGAATATAGTATCCATGACTTCCTGAACGCGAAAAACAAAAAGCTGGACTACGCAGACAATGGGTAAAGTTCGTCCGTGCAAAGAGGGCTAATTTTCTAGACACAGCCTCCTGCACGGTTTTCTATGGTGCGCATTTTCCACCTGAAAGCTTCTCGAACTATGGACAAGTGAAATCGGGTTTTGCTAAAAGATTGCTGCTCAAAGGAGATGCGGTGCCAACCATACACGCGCAGCCACCTAAATGTCCCGAGATATCAAGAAAGAGGACGATGACTGGCAAAGGAGGCTAAGGCTAAGCAAAGGAGGGGAGCAGCCAAGCTTGAAATGGCCAGAGTGAGTACTCTTTTATAATAAAATAATGTCACGCATTGGATACAGGACTGGACACATGTATAAGTTATCGTTCGTAAAATATATAGAACAAATCCTCTGATCCCATTCATATTTGTGTCTGTTGGCAGAGCGAAAAGCTATGATAGCGCAATAAATGATAATTATTCTATGCATTCCTTTATTTTGCAGTCACGGTGTATCAGCTTCACAAAAAGAAATGCAAAACAAATCATTGGTGTTTCCCACACGATCTGCTGCCGATGTTTCATCAGTGTCATTGCTCCCCTCAATGACTGTTTCATTACGCTGCATTGGCGTTCGTTTGGGCTCAAATTGGTAACCTAAAACACCGATTAAAGCTTCGTAACTCTCCTCGTCACCATTAGATGAACATTCGTTACGTCCTTCTACGTCGGATTCGTCGCTGAAACTAGAAACGAAATTGTCTGCCATCATCGCCGCCATTCAGTATTAAAGCACTGAGCCTTTTTCTTGTTGAAGAAACACCCCTCACTGTCAATTCTGAATTCTCTTTTATTGACAACGAGGGGTGTTTCTTCATGAGGGAACCTGGAATATGTGCAGGACGAACACAGTGCATCAGCATAAACAGCTCAAAACACCCCTAATTCTCACCTCACTAGAAGGAATTATGTTGATGCAGACAGGCGCTGCCCCCCTAGTGGCCGGTGGCACTCTCTTCACTTGTGGTGACGTCACGCACACAATCTGCCAGATCTCGGGTGCCGGTCGTTTTAGCTTGACAATCGAGCCAAATTTCTCTCATTTTCTTGTGTGTAATTACACGAAGTGGCATGATATGAATACAAAAGGCATGCGTTTATGGATAAATGATGGAATATTAACATTTTCCCAGGGCATGACATACCCTTTAAATGGGCTATTATTTATTTTATTATGTGTTTATATTTTACAAATGTGATGTAGTAATTATTTATATTGTGTATTTTATGTTGTATAACTTTAGTTCCTATGTGAATATTAGTTCCTACTTGTTTTGTTGTGGTAGGAGGGTTTTGTATTGAACACGGGGCTGTGTTGGTTATTAGTATAGCCGAGAAGACAGCAGTAAATCAACAAAGGCAAGTCAACTGTGCCCCGATCTACCACTCAAGAGATCTGATGTACTCAAAAAGTGGGTTACGATTTCATATTTGTTTGAAAATTGACCGGATCCACCGTATTTTTACTCGAGTGACCTCCGCTCTGCCCGATCCTGGCTAGTAGTATTGACGCAGGAGGGCCGCGTCTCGCGTCAAATAATAAACTCTGCCGTTCTTTTCTCGTGTGTCGCGTTGAGCCGCTTCTGGGACGCGTCTAACACGCGGCCGCACTGCGACTGGTGTGCATTGGCTGATTGACTTTAACGCCCACGTTTCACTGCGTTCTCACGGCGGCCACGTTGTCGCGCCGTTGACGTTTCTAGGTCAAACTGTCCTACCGTGTTGGTCCTCATTATAGTAGAGAAGACGGAGTAAATATAATCTACACAATATAATCTAAGAAACTGTAACCCAGTCGATTCGCAGCCTCGAAAAGTAAGGGTTACATTACGTTAGAAACTCGTTCGGTACGCCTCCGTTCCGATCCAAAACGATTCGATACAAATACATGTACCGTTACACCCTTAATATTTACGTAAAGTAAATTCAAACTGCACATTTTCTTTTGCTCTTAACCAAGAATCGAGATTGTTTTACATTCAAACCTATAAAAAATGCAGGGATTTAGGCATTTATTCACAAGATTTTCAATGTAAAAAGCTCTTTGTTGTGGACTTGTGGGATGGCGGCGCCACAGTGAACTTAAAGACGAGCTGCACATTCAACATATTTACCGTAAATAAATGCCACCTGCACGGTTTCTTTAGCTTTTAACCAAGAATCAAGACTGTTTTACATCCATATCTATAAAGAATTCGGGGTTTTAAGCATTTACGGTAATCACAAGAATTTTCAGCGGAAAAGTGTTTACATCAGGGGGCTTCTACCTACATTCACTAACAGAATAGCATTGTACTTCGACATATTTACATTAAATAAACGCTAACTGCACGTTTTTTGGAGGTTTTTTTTGTATTTGACCAAGAATCGAGACTGTTTTACGTCCATATCTATAAAAGATTTCGGGGATTTATGCATTTTATTAACAAGAATTTTCACCGGAAAAGCTCTGTTTACATCAGGGGGCTTTTAGCTACATTCACTAACAGAATAGCATTGTACTTTGACATATTTAGATAAAATAAACGCTAACTGCACAGGTTTCTTTTTGCTTTTAACCAAGAATCGAGACTGTTTTACGTTATATTTATTAAGAATTCAGTGATTTAAGCATTTATTCACAAGAATTTTCAACGGAAAAAGCTCTTCCATTTCGTTTCCATTCAGTCATCTTTGCCGGCCACGCCAACAATGCTGGCTCCTACGCCAGCCTTGAGCTCCCAGAGGGGACCTGGTCCTACACCACCCCCTACGCCGATGGCAACAAGCAGATCTTCGTCTACTTTGATCCCGTGCACCTTTGGAAGAACATCTACAGCAGCTTTCACAACAACGGCTGTATGGTGCTGCCCAGGTGTCCTGGGGCTGAAGTAAGTGGCCGGCATTATTCACTTTATAAAAAAGATGAATCTAAACACCTATCTTTCTAAAACAAACATGTTTTTTAGGAGCCTCAGAGGATGAGGACGGCCTGATTCTCAATCCTGAAGGTGCTGGCCTGGTGGGAGAACTACAAGTCCGTCATGGCCGGCTACAAGTTGACCCAGAAGGTGCTAGCGTGCTCTTCGATTGGGTTGCAGAGCGTCAGGCTCATCATGGCGGTCGTCAAAGCCAACACGGTTGCCGGGCTGAGGCCTCTCGCCATGACCACGGGCAAGGAGGGACACAGAGACGGGCCGTGCGGTCCTCAAGCGGCCATCTCTTCCCATGGCCCACATGGCGTCCTTCAGAAAGTCGCTGTGGGACGCCCAAGAGCACCTGCTGGAGTTCCTGGCACTATTTGCACTGCCTGAATTATAGGACTATCTCATACGCATGTTTATGTATATTTCATTCTTGCGCGTCACTTTTGAGATTTTAACTTATCCTGCACTGTAAAGGATGATGCTCCACAATTTCATTGTACAACTGTATAACGATAATAAAGGACTTTTCTATTCTATAATAAGTTGTGATTGTATATAGAATTTATTCATAATCTATTCATATATTTATAATTGATTCTGCATGTTTTCCTCAAGTATGAAGTTTCTGATGTTGTGTGATTTATTAGCTGTTGAAAACTTGCAGTAAATAAAAAATAAGTTGCTATTTTGGACAAAAACGTATATGATATGTTAAATATTAATATTGATCCTGAAAATACAGTATAGGTGATTATCTCTGCATTTGGTGATTTTTGTGCATCTAGTGCAAAATCTGAGAATTTTATAGCAATTTCAAGTTTTGTTATACTTACAGTGTATCACAAAAGTGAGTACACCCCTCGCATTTCTGCAGATACATCTTTTCATGGGGCAACACTGACAAAATGACACTTTGACACAATGAAAAATAGTCTGTGTGCAACTTATATAATAGAGTTAATTTATTTTCCCCTCAAGATATGGCCAATATCTTAATATCTAAACCCCTGGTAACAAAGTGAGTACACCCCCTTAGAAACTACATCCCTAAATGTCCAAATTGAGTACTGCTTGTCATTTTCCTTCCAAAATGTCATGTGACTCGTTAGTGTTACTAGGTCCAGGCGTGCATAGGGAGCAGGTGTGTTGAAGTTTGTAGTGCAGCTCTCACACTCTCTCATACTGGTCACTGAAAGTTCCAACATGGCACCACGTGGCAAAAAACTCTGAGGATCTTAAAAGATTATTGTTGTGCTACATAAAGATGGCCAAGGCTACAAGAAGATTGCGAACCCCCTGAAACTGAGCTTCAGCACAGTGGCTAAGATCATCCAGCATTTTAAAAGAGCAGGGTCCACTCAGAATAGGCTTCTGGTTGGTCGTCCAAAGAAGCTGAGCACACGTGCTGAGCGTCACATCCAAATGCTTTCTTTGAAAGATTGTCACAGGAGTGCTGTCAGAATTGCTGTTTGTCCTGTTTGTTCTCAGACCATACGCCACATCAAATTGGTGTGCATGGCTGTCAACCCAGGAGGAAGCCTCTTCTGAAGACTGTACACAATAAAGCCCGCAAACAGGTTGCTGAAGACATGTCAACAAAGCACATGGATTACTGGAACCATGTCCTATGGTCTGATGAGACGAAGATTAATTTGTTTCGTTCCGATGATCTCAAGCATGTGTGGCGGCGACCAGCTGAGTAGTACAAAGATAAGTGTGTCATGCCTATAGTCAGGCATGGTGGTGGGAATGTCATGGTGTGGGGCTGCGTGAGTGCTGCAGGTGTTGGAGAGTTACATTCCATTGAGGGAAACATGAACTCCAACATGTACTGTGAAATACTGCAACAGAGCATGATCCCCTCCCTCCAGAAACTGGGTCGCAGGGCAGTGTTCCAGCATGATAATGACCCCAAACACACCTCCAAGATGACCACAGCTTGACTGAAGAGGCTGAGGGTAAAGGTGATGGACTGGCCAAGCATGTCTCCAGACTTGAACCCAATAGAACATCTTTGGGGGATCCTCAAGGAGAAGGTGGAGGTGCGCAAAATCTCAAATATCCAGCAGCTCCGCAACATCGTCATGGAGGAGTGGAAGAGCATTCCAGTGGCAATTTGTGAAGCTCTGGCCAACTCCATAAACAGGAGAGGAAAGACAGTTCTGAATGATAGTGCCCAGGAGAGGAAAGGCAGTTCTGGATAATAGTAGTAGCTAGGGATGGGAATTGATAGGATTTTTACGATTCCGATTCCATTATCGATATTGCTTAACGATTCGATTCTTTATCGATTCTATTATCGATTCTAATTTGGGGAAAAAGAACAAACGTTTTGATTGGCATCGAGTTTGTTTAATTAGAACTCACAACCTTACAAACTCACAACGAAATCAAAAGAGGCCCAAAGCCTCAATGTTAACTGTGGCAATAAGTGGCAAATACACAAGAATGTGTAACATTTTACTGAAACATTTATCTAATAGAAATAAAAAATATTGGTATATATTGGCAGATAGGTTGTTGTTCTGCCTTTGGCAATATGTGTTAAAGCAGGGGTCCCCAAACTTTTTCCTGTGAGGGCCACATAACTTTTCCCTTCTCTGATGAGGGGCCGGGGTCAGTTTGTAACAGAAAAAGTGTGACGATTGCAGAAGTGCATAAATGTAAAAAATTATTGTTTTTCAGAAAGCCACAATCAAATAACCCTTTCTGGATTCTTCACGGAATGAAAGTAAAAAAAATAAAAATAATAATATAATAATAATAATTAATAATAAAAACACTATTAATTAAATAGATAATAACCAAATAACCCTCTCTGAATTCTTCAAGGAAAAAGGCCAGGAAATAAATAACACGATTGAGGGAAAAAAAAAATTAAAAATGGCTGGACCAAATGTGGAGGCGGGCCGTATTTGGGCCGCGGGCCGCAGTTTGGGCACCCGAAGAAATGCCGCATCCAAGCGAGTGAGCGAGCGAAGTGAGAGAGGGAAACACTTCTACGAGCCCACGTTCTTTGTTAATGTTAATATCTACAGAGGCAACGCCTGTATGTATCATCTTTTGTGTTGTTGTTGTTGTGTTTCCACTCGCGATCGGACACTTAAATCCAGTTGTGTAGTGGTTTGAACGATGTGCTAATGCTAGCGAACGAATGCTAACCGTACTGTTATTAGCAGCTAATCATCGCTGATTTACGTTGATGCAAACCTGTTTGTTATTGGGGACGAAATTGATTTGTTTCATTTCTATCCTTAGTTTCACTCTTCAAGTGATGGTTGAATAAAGTCAGCAAATTATACCAACGTCTTCTACATCGTCATTTGGGAGTTTAGCTAGCTGTATAGCCAGAACTGAGCTTTAGCCTCTCTGTGAGGACAGCGCAGTCGTATTCCCTCCCGATGCAGTTACCTCCACCTTGCAATGACTGCAAGTCGCTTTGTTGTAATTTTTCCTCGTGAAGTGAGGACACACTTTCGAGCGTTTGAACCTACGTGCTGTCATTTTTATGTTTGTGGCTGCAATGCTCGTGCTTACCCGTCGTAACCTTTCATTTTCACACTCTTTCCTGGTGAAGTTTAGTCAAACTTTGGAGCGAGTGGTTCTTGGCGCCATGCTAGTTTGATGCGTCTGGACAACAAGACACGTCACGACGCAATACGCGTCTTTAGGAATCGTTAAAGGGATCGTTAAGGCTTTTTCATTGTGATGTCGAGGCCTCGAAACACTCGGAACCGGTTCCGAATTGGAATCGGATTTCGATTCCCATCCCTAGTAGTGGCCTCACAAAATATTGACAGTTGACATGTTGTATGTTAATATTGACAACTTTAACTGAGGGGGTTACCGATACTCACTTTTGTTGCCAGGGGTTTAGATATTCATGGCTTTATTTTGAGGGGAAAATAAATTAACTCTATTATATTAGGTGTATACAGACTACTTTTCATTGTGTCAAAGTGTCATTTTGTCAGTGTTGTCCCATGAAAAGATATACTTAAATAACTGCAGAAATGCGAAGGGTGTGCTCACTTTTGTGATACACTGTATATAAAAAATAATCGGGATTTTATAAGGGAACGACTTTGAATTTTTTTATGCCGCTGCTCAGGGAGATTCATACATGGCTAATGTAGGTGCCTGTTATGGTTTTAGGTCAGTAGCAACTTTGGTTTTGAAGATATTCGAATTTGAATTTTTAGAAAATAGGCCCCCTTTGGATCTGTCCCGTTTCCCGTGTCATGTCAAGTATTATGAGGTCTATGTTACGCTCCTCTTGTATGCATATAATAATAATACCTCAAACTTGTATAGTGCTTTTTTGGACACTCAAAGACGCTTTACATAACATAACACATAGACAAAATTAAGACGTGGGAAAAGCTAGTTTGAACAGGTGGGTTTTTAGGAGTGATTTGAAGTTTTGTAATGAGTCCGAGTTCCTGATGGGTTTTGGGAGTGAGTTCCAGAGTGAGGGAGCAGCAGCGGCGATGGCTCGGTCCCCCAAGGTTCGGAGCTTAGTGCGAGTGATGGGTGTGAGGAGATTGGAGTCGGCAGAACGTAGGCGGCGGGAGGGACAGTGCTGTTGTAGAAGGTCAGTGAGGTAGGAAGGGGCCAGGTATGGAGGGACTTGTAGGTGAGGAGGAGGAGTTTTTACTGAATCCGGTATGAGATTGGAAGCCAGTGAAGCTGTTGGAGGATGGGGGTGATGTGCTCTCTGGAGCGGGTGTGGTTGAGGAGGCGGGCGGCAGAATTCTGGACGTACTGCAGCTTTTGGAGATGAGAAGATGGAAGACCATAGAGGAGGCTATTGCAGTAGTCGAGTCTGGATGTGAAGAAGGCGTGAATGAGTATTTCAGCTGTGGCTTGGGAGAGGTAGGGACGGATGCGGGCGATGTTGCGGAGATGAAAGAAGGAGATTTTAGTGAGGTGGCTGATGTGTGAGTCGTATGACAGTGTTGAGTCCATTATGATGCCAAGATTGCGTACGGAGGTGGAGGGGGGGACAGGGTGACCATCAATGAGGAGAGTGAGGTTCTGTACAGAGGGAAGGAGAGCTTTGGGTCCAGTGATGAGAAGTTCTGTTTTGTTACTGTTGAGTTTGAGAAAGTTATTGTCCATCCAGGTTTTTATGTCATATAAACAAAACAAGCGCATGGTAGTACTTAGAGTGTCAAATTTGTCATTGGTAGGACGTTTCGCCGTAGATATTTTGACAAAACGCCGGTTCCACACATTTTTTGTTGTTGTTTTTTTTTTTTGCCATGCCGGACCTTCTCCAAAATTAATTGCCTTTAGATGCCATAAGATAGCTGCAAATTACTACTATTGTATAAATGTAATTGTATAAACTTTCACACTCCACAGTAAAGCTGGATGATTTTTTAAGATCCAGATCAAAGCTTGAAAATGTTAGTTATAGCCATGTCATATTCAATCATCCATATGCAGAAGCAAATTTACTAGTTTGGCTGATTTTAAACAATGCTTAAAAAAATTCCAATGTCAACGGTTGTTAAGCAGTTTATGTTACTCCAGATAAGGAAAACTGTAAAGCTAAACACACATAACATATAATTACACAATATTGTGTGGTAAAACTACAAAATGCATTACATAATTTGACTGCCTGCTAGATTAATGCAGATGTACAATCTTAGACACAATTGTGTGAAAACTTGTTAAAAAAAAAAAAAAAAAAAAGATTTAAAAATGTCAAGATTGTATTATGTTTAAAAACAGATCGCCTACGCCGCAGTATTTTATTTAATGACCCTGCAATTGAAAATAACTTTGGCATGCTATTGTGTTGCAACAGTATACAGTATGTATACTTGGTGTGAGCAACACTTGAATTAGAAATGCTGGTGTTGGGAAACTAACAAGAAGAGCATTTTCCTGAGGAAAAAAAAAATAAGGCTATGTCTACACTAGGACGGATAATTTTCTCCCAGGTATTTTGCAGACTATTTTTATACCTGTCCGCACTACGTTCAAGGTGCATTTAAGGTCCCCCCGCTTCTGCAAGGTACGGCTGCATTTGTGCAGAATACATATGCGTAGAAAAGAGCAGCTTCATGTGTTACGTCATCGTCTGTGCGGTTTACCTCTGAACCGGAAACTCATTACTCGCTGGCAGGAAATTTCGAAATAACTACACCAGGGGTCGGAAACTCCATTTTCTGAACACAGTTTTTTCCGTAAAGGCATTTGAACGCTTCACGTGGCAGCGAGAGTGAAGGGACTGAGGGCATGCTCGGCTTTTTTGAGCAGTTGCCGTTTTGTGATTGAAATGAATCTTCAAAAAACAATGCAAGCCTGACATCGGCACTTGGGATGTTAGAATCCTTGCTCAGTTGCTCACCCACCACTTGGAAAATAATAAATTGAAACATGGTGTGGCACTGCATATATTTCTTGGAAGTGGAAACCAACCAGGAGGTATGCGTAACAGTGGCCGAGACAGGTGGAGCCTCTCAGGGCAGCCGTTTCAGGAGTCTCACTGTCCTGCTTGTTAGTGAATACTGAACAATCATAATGCAGAAGGCCTTTTAATTGACATTTCGAAAACCCCGCCTACTAAACGGCTATCGACTAATCATACGCCCCGTGACCGTTGTTAAGGAGTAAGCTCTGTCAAGCTGTTAAATGCCCCATTGGCTAGTTGATTTATTTTAACTTTTATAAAACTTTACGGAAGAAGACGAAAAGGCTCAACAAGCTGCGGATGTCCAAAATAGTGAAGCGATGGAATATCTAAATAGGATATGACCGTATGAGGTACCCCAGGAGTATGTCACTAGCAATGCGGTTCTTTCCCTTCCCAAAGCCGAAAAGTAAAAAAAAACAACTGGAGTCCAATTGTTAAAAAAATCGGTACGTCTTCGCTCCCAGCTAAATGTCTCCAAAATTAAGAAGCATACATATGTGTTCTCTTAAGGTAAGATTAAGCTAACACTAGAGGCTAACTAGCGAGCTGTCTTGCCAAAATGCTTCAGAAGAGGCAATTAAGAACATTCATAGAACTGGATATCAACATTGTAGTTACTGTTATCAAATAGTACATTTTACAAGGAATAAGAGGCTGTTTCATTATTAGCTGAAGCTGGTTAACTTCATGTCTTCTTTCGCAGTCCGTTCTCAGAGTGCGCATTAACGTGATGCTTCTTATATACAAAAAATATATATATATATATATATATATATATATATATATATATATATATATATATATATATACAGTGCCTTGCAAAAGTATTCGGCCCCCTTGAATCTTGCAACCTTTCGCCACATTTCAGGCTTCAAACATAAAGATATGAAATTTAATTTTTTTGTCAAGAATCAACAACAAGTGGGACACAATCGTGAAGTGGAACAACATTTATTGGATAATTTAAACTTTTTTAACAAATAAAAAAATGAAAAGTGGGGCGTGCAATATTATTCGGCCCCTTTACTTTCAGTGCAGCAAACTCACTCCAGAAGTTCAGTGAGGATCTCTGAATGATCCAATGTTGTCCTAAATGACCGATGATGATAAATAGAATCCACCTGTGTGTAATCAAGTCTCCGTATAAATGCACCTGCTCTGTGATAGTCTCAGGGTTCTGTTTAAAGTGCAGAGAGCATTATGAAAACCAAGGAACACACCAGGCAGGTCCGAGATACTGTTGTGGAGAAGTTTAAAGCCGGATTTGGATACAAAAAGATTTCCCAAGCTTTAAACATCTCAAGGAGCACTGTGCAAGCCATCATATTGAAATGGAAGGAGCATCAGACCACTGCAAATCTACCAAGACCCAGCCGTCCTTCCAAACTTTCTTCTCAAACAAGGAGAAAACTGATCAGAGATGCAGCCAAAAGGCCCATGATCACTCTGGATGAACTGCAGAGATCTACAGCTGAGGTGGGAGAGTCTGTCCATAGGACAACAATCAGTCGTACACTGCACAAATCTGGCCTTTATGGAAGAGTGGCAAGAAGAAAGCCATTTCTCAAAGATATCCATAAAAAGTCTCGTTTAAAGTTTGCCACAAGCCACCTGGGAGACACACCAAACATGTGGAAGAAGGTGCTCTGGTCAGATGAAACCAAAATTGAACTTTTCGGCCACAATGCAAAACGATATGTTTGGCGTAAAAGCAACACAGCTCATCACCCTGAACACACCATCCCCACTGTCAAACATGGTGGTGGCAGTATCATGGTTTGAGCCTGCTTTTCTTCAGCAGGGACAGGGAAGATGGTTAAAATTGATGGGAAGATGGATGCAGCCAAATACAGGAACATTCTGGAAGAAAACCTGTTGGTATCTGCACAAGACCTGAGACTGGGACGGAGATTTATCTTCCAACAGGAATATGATCCAAAACATAAAGCCAAATCTACAATGGAATGGTTCAAAAATAAAAGTATCCAGGTGTTAGAATGGCCAAGTCAAAGTCCAGACCTGAATCCAATCGAGAATCTGTGGAAAGAGCTGAAGACTGCTGTTCACAAACACTCTCCATCCAACCTCACTGAGCTCGAGCTGTTTTGCAAGGAAGAATGGGCAAGAATGTCAGTCTCTCGATGTGCAAAACTGATAGAAACATACCCCAAGCGACTTGCAGCTGTAATTGGAGCAAAAGGTGGCGCTACAAAGTATTAACGCAAGGGGGCCGAATAATATTGCACGCCCCACTTTTCAGTTTTTTATTTGTTAAAAGGTTGCAATGTTCAAGGGGGCCGAATACCCTATATATATATATATATATATATATATATATATATATATATATATATATATATATATATATATATATATATATATATATATATATATATATAGTGCGCTCTAAAAAGCGCCTTCAACTTACATTGTTTTTATTTTTCATGTAACATTTGGTGAATGGACACCTTAGTATTCCAGCCCTTTGCTTGGGGTGTAAGGGTTTAATCTGTATGCTTTTGCCTTGATAGCTTGTTACATTTGTTTTATATTTTCAATATAACCCTTCGCTACATATTGTAAACTCTTTTGCCTCTATCTGGAGGATGTTGCACTAGTATTGCTCCTAAAGAAATCACTTAAGCTAAAACACTCCGGTGTACACGTCTGCCTGCAATAGCAGTGCCGTTAGAGTGTTGCCTGGCACCGCCATACTATTCTCCCTGTATTTTTCAAACACTGTGAGAATAGACCCTACTCACATGACGTCACAACCACGCCTCCGTGCCATGTTGTCCG
Organism: Corythoichthys intestinalis; assembly: GCF_030265065.1. NCBI lineage: Eukaryota > Metazoa > Chordata > Actinopteri > Syngnathiformes > Syngnathidae > Corythoichthys > Corythoichthys intestinalis. The sequence continues at coordinate 26,571,939 of NC_080404.1, read as the reverse complement.
TCTACTCGTCATGTTAATGCATTACCGCTTCGTGAATTCCTCTTATTATGGCGTTTTTCTGCTCGTTAACATTAATAGTCATAATGGTGAAGACGTGTGTGGCGGTTGGTTACAGTAACAGAGAAGATAGACGGAGAGACTTGAAGTTCTACCGTATTCCGAGAGACCCGGAGAGGAGAGCGAGATGGACTGCTGCAATTCGACGAGAAAACTGGGCACCAAACGATTACCACAGATTATGTAGTAGTCATTTTATATCTGGTAAGATGCATTTAATATAGGTTTTGGGCTGACAACCACAATTAAGATCATTGCGAGGCTAACCGCCGACAACATACAGTTTCAAATTCAAGATGCTTATTTCTTCCATCATCATTACATTTTGAATAATTTTTAGCTGGTACCAAGTGAAAGAAGCTGGCCTCGTCTACGGATCATCAGTTAAACAGATGTGTCCAAACCTTTTGCAAAGGGGGCCAGATTTGGTGTGGTAAAAATGCGGGGGGCTACCTTGGCTGATTCGCATAGAACAATATATTTAAACAAATTTTAGCAAGCCCTTCTGTGTGTCACATTTACTTTATTTATTTTTTCATTCATTTATAATTTCAACAATCTCGCCTTTGTGATGTTCTCTTTCGACACTCGGGCTCTTGCTAAATACTGCTGCTGTGAAATTAAACTAGCTTCTAGTTGCTATAATTTCTCGCTGCGTATCTTCCCTGTAATGTTGTACATGTCAGCGTGTCTTGTTCGGTAATATTATCGCGTCACATCGAACCCTTTAAAAACAGCGACTGTCTCTTTGCAAATGAGGCAGACACAGTTGTTGCGTGTTTTATTGAAGAAATAGTTCAATATCCACCTATCCTTGAAGCGTCGGCCATCGCAGTCAACTTTTTTTTTTTATTGATTGTCGCCATTTTAGAAAATTGGAAGTAAAGGTTGTTGCTTAGAGTGCTGCTCTTAAAGTTTTTCGAACTTTCGTGAGAATGGGCCGATTTTGTGTGGACAAGATAGTTGTAGATATCAGGGTAGGAGATGTCAGGCAGAGAGGGCAAAGACAGCGGGTCGAAAAATATCGATTTAGGCATCAAATATGGATCTGGCGAATGGATAGACTGAAGCTTTTCCACATAACGCCTTTTATGCAATGCATCCAATGAGTTTACAGCGTCTGAAAGCACCGGGGCATCCATGAATTGCTCTATAAACTGAACGACTAATTGAAACCATTGAGAATAGGGCTAAACAGAGACGGACAATATGGCGGCCGGATACAGCGACACGTCATTCTGTGACGTTGGTGAGTAGGGTCTATAGTCTGGGACCCAGCCCATTAGCGGCCTCTTGAGAAAGCACAAAATCAACCGTCCAATCAGAATCATTTATTTGCGTGACGTGTTCTTAACGAGTAATGTTACTCTTGCGCGCCGAAAGTCGTCTCTACAACAACACAGATGGCGAACGGGAGAACCGAGAATATGTTCCAATCCGCGGTAAAATCAGTTTTAAATACCAAAAACACATCGACACAAGTCATTGACAACAGTCAACATGGCTTGCGCTAGCCATGTTGAATAAACTTCTCCATTTTCCTAGTTAATTGTCGCTTTACCAACGTCACGTCTGCCTGTTGCTGATTGGTCCACCCCGCTGTCTGTTTGCGGTGGCTTGCTCTGCCCTGGGAATTTGATCCGCCGGACGGTCGCCAGACTCAATCGCTGGAACAGCGGTGAGTCTGGTATACCAGGCAAGTTAGAGTGACGAAGCTTGTTGGATTAGTAACCATAACTAAAGTGGGTGGGGGATGCTTTGTGTAGGACCTTTAACAAGCTCAAGATGAGAAACTTTTTGTTACTTTGTTTTAGTTATGGGAAGAACTGCTATATTATTGTATCTAAATATAAAGTTTATTGTCCAGGAATGGAATTTGGTGATTTTTTTAACAATCCCTCTATGTTATTGTAACATCTTCATTTGACCTGCAAGTGGCACTGTTGTTTAGCAAATCCTCACTTGAGAGCGAGGTTGGTGCCTCCATCCGTGGGAGGTAATATCACTCTCCTCTTGTTGATTTGACCTTTGACACCATCACAGAGCACACAGCAAGGCCCGTATTGACATGCTGGTAGCGCCAAGCTGCTGTTGCATCATCAGTGTGTTTAGCAAAAAAAAAAAAAAAGGGAGGAGGTGGGTGTTTCAGGATGCTCCCTAATAACAGTAGTCACTTTGGCTGTGAGCAGGAAGATAAGCAGGCATGAATATTAAGTGAGGCTAAGCACAACAGAGAGACTGACAGATGTCTGGCGGCGTTCCATTGACACGTTCGGCATGCGCGTCTTCTGTTTTGACAGTATGACAAGTCTGCTTTGACGCTCCCGGAAGTGGCTGGCACACGGGCATCAGCATGTGTCATAACCAGCGTATTGACATCAATATCACTAAAAGTGGGCCACGGTGCTGCCCTGCAGTACCCCACCATGCTTTTTACCTTAGCCCACATATGTACACAAAGAGCATCTATATAGCCTATGTAGGCAACATGGAGAACTGCATCACAATGAGGTTGTAAGCAAATATTTCCAACACCTGCTGCTTTTCAGTCATGTAAATCTAGTGTTATTGAAGCTGTATTAGATATGAATGTTGAGGATAAGCCATTCAACCTCTGACGATCCTCTCTTTTGTGCGTTCAGGCCTCACAGAACAAAACAGGAGATCTTTCTCTGCAAAAAAAAGCTAGCAAACAAACAAAAATGAATGGCAGGCGTGGTTGTTTGACTTACAAATCACCCACAGCATCTATTCTATTAACCTAGAGTGTAAATAAATGCACAATTGAATTTCCATAGATATGCACGGTTGGTTGACAGTCCTCAAGAGAGATCAAATAGGCAGTGTGAAGCTCAGAGAAAACGCTTGCGTGTGTGAAAGGTGTTGACGCATCGATCAAACTAAGAAAAAAAGAGAAAACGTCACATCCGTGGAAATGTTACCGGGAGTCCCTATATTTTTTTTTCAGGGGGATACATAGTAAATATACCATATTGCTTCAAAGATTCAAGACCAACTGAAAAACAGTGATCGCTCCGGATACTAGGTTCTCAATTTCTACTGAAGCTATTTAACACAAATAGTTGAAACCTATGCTCACCCGTTAGTAATTACTGAAAAATATTGGTATGAAAAACGCTTCTTGCCACTATTGTACCTAAACTTGTTCAATGAATCAAAGTCAATTAACTTGTTCAGACTTTAGGCAATTGTGAATTTAACATAGTGTATTTTGGCTTTCTGAATGAATTTGTAATGAGTTCAATCTGGGGCCAATGAGCTGATTAGAGCGTTTAGGAGTGGGAACCTCAGGGCACCTCACGATACGATACGATTCGCGATACAAGGCTCACGATAACGATTATCTCACGATATCACAATGCAGCGATTATCGATATATTGATCAGAAATTTGATACATGATATTCTACTATACAACTGTTGAAATGAAAAAAAAAATACTGTTTAAGTCATTTATTAAACAGTGACACTTTTTCTGTGCAACGTTGCTGTAAAATATGAATCTACTTCTGCAAATGGTTTGCCTGCACATATACAGAAAACAAACCACAACCACTGATATCTCTTGGAGAGATCATGATGAATGGCACCCTTAATTTCTTTAAAGTTTTAAACCTTCTAAAAATAAAATTAACAGTGCTGTAGGTGTCAGTCAGCAGTTGAGCTTGGAGTGGGGAAATGATAAAATTGGTGGGTCTTTTCTTCGTACATGACCTTTGTTGCCAAAAGCATTGGTTTGAGCACTTCCACCATCTGCTTCAGCATTTGAGATGTCGGTAATAAACTACTACAAAGTAGTAGTTTATTTTTAGAACAATGAACCAAGTTCCAGATGTTTAATGATAAACTATGAACTGAATTAGTTCATTTTAAAATTTGAGAAAATCTTGCGTGCATATACGTACACATTTGGCTGCACTACAACAGTGCCCCCAGTAGCTATTTTAGCAGACAATTGGCCTTGACTCAAAGGGACTCTGACTGGAGTCGAGATGAGTCGCAAATTTGGTGACTTTGAACTCTACTCGGGACAAAAAGATGGAGCTTCGGACATTACTCATGTGGGAGGCTCCAAGACTCGAATTGGGAGGCAGCGACTCAAGACTCAATTCGACTTGGGAGGCAATGACCTTCCACTCGAGTCTTCTTGGGAGGCAACGACTGGAGATTCGAAAAGACTGAAGGCGAGCTGACTCTGAAAACTTGAAACGGACATATCGTGGTGCATTTGTAACTCAGCTTGACATAACTTTGTGACGCGACTTGACTTGCCCAGAACAGGAAAGTCTTGGGACTTGTTTGGAACTTGAACCAAATGACTTGCAGCTCCCTTGTGATTCCGAAGTTGCAGTTTACATCTACTGCAGGTGTGCCAATAGCTGCACAAGCTACAGTATGCACATAAAATGACAGAGTAGCAGCAAGCATTAAACTTGGATAAGATTAAAAAAAGGAAAATCAACGTCCAGTCCTATTTGTACAATCATGTGGCGATAGGAAAACAATTAGTTCTGCCTCTCAGTGGAATTTGGAAGTATCACTTGATTGATTATGGAAAACAGGCTTCTCTACCGAACACCGGACTTCAAATAAATTCATTCATGTTGTGCTCTGCAGTGAACACCCTGTAACACAAAATGATGAAATAAAGTACACAGAGTTTGTTTCATTAAGGGCCTGCATTTCCAAAAGACCAATATTCACTTCCTGTCCATAGTCACAAATACCCCCCAACCTTGCTATTAGTCTCCCTCTCATCTGACTGTTGTGTCCCACTGTGACCGCACTTGAGGCGCTAATGATAATGTTATAACCCAGACCAATTACCATGGCAATCAGACTCACTTAATTGAGTTGATTATGAGCTCTCCCTCTGAGATGACCCCTCTGGACTCAAGAGGAAGAGAACACAAAGAGACAGAGGGCGTGGACACGGCGATGGAGTGTTTCTTCAGGCGTTGTGTGTCATTGCGCGGCAGACACATGGGGTATGACTGTTGGTGTGTGCGTGTGTGTCGGGGTGTTGGGAGATTCCGTGTGAGGGAGAGAGCAGGCCTTCAGGGATGTGTAAAGAAGAGGAGTGGAACGGTGGCGAGAGAAAGGGGTGGGGGGGTTCGTCTCAGGCTTGAGGTTCGGAATCACAACCCGGTCTGTGTAATTGACCCGGACACACACAACATCTGAAGTTAATCCAATCAGGGCGGGAAGCACGACACTCCCATCCATGCACGACACACAAACATAAGGTCAAGAGCAGCTTGTATTAGCGCAATGATGTCAGGGACAAGTGGTGTGGATAATTGACTTTCAGCATGCTTAAAAGGCACACACAGAGAGATGGAGATATGAAGGAAAGCAGCAGGTCCACTCTGCCAGATGACAAATGAAGACTAAGTGACTCAGCAGCAAGCTGACTTTGACACTGTAGGCTTGCACAGTATTAGCATTAATTTGAACTATATCTGTTAGCTCACAAAGCGACCAAGTTGTGACAACACAATTGTAATACAAATGATAGATAACATGGGTTTATTGACACAACAATGAAGAGAAGAGTGAAAATGACAATCATGGCAGATTGCCAAGATGTAAAACACTTCTGACCAACAATTGTGAGGGCTGTTCTTACTTTTTGAACAAAACTGAAAAAAGTCAAACTCCTTGGAAGGTGTATCTCTTGTTACACCTGGTGTATACAGTAGGGATGCAACGATACAGTTAAAGTCACGATTCGGTATGATTGTCGATACGAGGGACACGATTTTCGATTCGATTCAATACATTTAATGCTCTCAAACAAAAAATACAAGTGTTATTTACTTGTTTTTTTTAATGGTCTTTTTATTTTGCTAACAAGCAAAAATAATGCCATCATATAAACATGCAAATTACTGCATAATATTTATGTGCTTACTTCTTACTGATCTGAAGAAATTTTGTATAAAAGTGCTGAGAACAATTTACTGTTTGTAAAGAAAGGCGGAGCACACTGTTGATTGCTACAGCTCTCTTGGCAGCTAGGTTTACCACATGAGCAAAATATCCTATTTGTGGTCCAAGTCTATCTGTGTCATGTACTGAATTAACACTATTAGCAGCATTATTATTAGTCACTGGTATGGACTGATTTGGCCTGCCTAACTTCCATTTATTCACGGCAGTTTTTAATTTATCAATGTAGTGTATGGACTACGTGTCCTGACCCGACCTGAATTTCGGGCAGGATTGGACCTAAAATGTCAGTTTTTACGTTCAGGTCGGGCAGGGCTTCTCTCTCGCTAACTTTTTTGTAATAAATATGTATTTATATATGTAAACTAAAACGACGTATGGATGTTAAACTAAGGAATATTAGTTGTTATAAAATAAATAATTTGGATGAAACAGAGAAGGCACTGCATGGGAATTGCGAACGGGAGCCGCGCAGAGCTTCTCCTTGTCAGAAAGGCTCGGGCCTACAGATAAAACATAAAATTTCGGGTTTTTTTCGGGCTAAGGCCTGCAAATCAAGTTAATTGATCGGGCCGGGTTGAGCTGGATTTTTTAGCCCCGGTCTTACCTCTAGCGTGCGTGCGTGCGTAGATTTGTAGGGGCGTGGGATTGCATCCACTGGTTATTGTGTGCTTTGCGCATTTTTGGCGTGTTTTTTTCTCCCTGAAAATGCTGTCACAATAATAAACTCATTGTTGATCTGATAATGTAGGCTATGTTCATATTACAGGTCTTAATGCACGAATCCAATTTTTTCGTGTTTTTCCGACCCGAGCCAGGCATTAACTTGACGGTCTGAACGGGACAAGTCGCATAGAAGTGGACCATTTCAAATCGATCTGAGTCACTTTCGTATGTGGTTCAAATCCGATCTGAGCCACATTTTTCAGAACATGACTGGCGGTCTGAAATGTCAAGACTCCCAAATCGGAATTCATGCAGCAATTACGTCAGCAAAGAGCAAGAGGCACGGAGGACGGCAGCCATGTAGGCATTAGCGCCTAGCTTGAACTCTGCTTTTAAGCACGAAGCGGGCTTGACCACAGTCATAAAAAAAGGAAAATGAAAAAAAGAATAAGCCTTACAATTTTTGATTTTCATTCTGTGCGGCGAATGAACAATATTTCATTATTGCACACATGGCCGAGTCGGGTCAAACTGACGCACCCACGCCATTTCACGCACACACGTCAAGGCTCGTGTGTGCGTGTATGCTTTCTATCAGTCAATTTAAACTTTGAATATAAGACTAAACTGGGATTATTAATAAAGTTGCACCGATACTGATACCAGTATCGGCAGGGAGCGCCGATCCAGCCTGAATTGGTGGTATCGGTATCGACGAGTACCAACATTTAGGGCGCCGATACCATCTACTGGCATCACTTGAACGCAAATGTACACTGTCCTCCCCACGTGAGCTAACTTCCCAAATCCCGATGCATGACATCTGTATGTCTTTGTCTCGAAATTACCAAACAAAATTAACTCCTTCGTCTTCAATTTTAAGGATGTAAACTACAACGCATATCCGCGATGTTACGCTGCTCATCTAACATGGCATTCACAAACTATTAGCATGCGTAAGCTAACGTCTGCTATTGTAGCGCCGATGGGATCAGAAACCTTAAAACCGTGGGAGACTAAGCAAACTCATGGTTTCATGATGAACAATGAGTGGCAAATTAAGAGCGCCGTACTTCAAACTCGTCCTGTTTATGAAAGTCGATTGTCATATGTGTTGTGCAGTAATGAGCAGAAGTGACTTCTGTGGCCAGAAAACACTCAAGCGGCGCAGCCGCAGCGCGCACACTAGATATCATCAAATAGCAACCAAGATGTCTTATGTTAGATCCCATGCTAACTCTTGCGCGCACACACTAGAGATCATCAAATAGCAACCTAGATGTGCTACATTAGATCCCATGCCATTAGCTGCGTGAGCCCAGAGCGACGCGTAGTCCATATACTACATTGATAAATTAGAAACCGCCATGACTGAATGGAAGTTAAGCAGGCCAAATCAATCCATACCAGTGACTATAGATAATGCTGCAAATACTGTTAATTCAGTACATGTTACAGATGGACTCGGACCACAAATAGGATGTTTTGCTTCTATGGTAAATATAGCTGCTAAGAGAGCTGCAGCAATCAACAGTGTGCCCCACTTTACAAACAGTAAAGATTGTTCTCAGCATTGATATACAAAATTTCTTCAGATCAGTAAGAAGTAAGCACATAAATATTATGCACTAAAATGCTTGTTTATATGATGTTATTTTTGCTTGTCAGCAAATAATAATAACAATAATGATAAGTTTTATTTTCTGTTTCAGAGCATTTAATGTATTGAATTGTATCGAAAATCGTACCAAACCATGACTTAACTGTATCGTTGCATCCCTTATACGTACATATATATATATATATATATATATATATATATATATATATATATATATAAATACACAACTTTTTTTTAATTATTAAATTTATTAGGATCATGGAAGCTTCTACTTGGGGAAAATATATGCATACAGTGTATCCTGTATATACATAATATTAAAAAAATATACAGTACTGTGCAAAAGTTTTAGGCAGGTGTCCTAAAAACACCTATAGGCAGGTGTCCTGCCTAAAACCTTTGCACAGTACTGTATATTTTTATTATATTATGTATATACAGGATATACTGTATGTATATATTTTCCCCAAGTGGAAGCGTCCATGATCCTAATAAATTTAATGATTAAAAAAATATATATACAGTACTGTGCAAAGGTTTTAGGCAGGTGTCCTGACTAAAACTTTTGCACAGAACTGTATATGTTTTTTTTTTTTTTTTTTTTTGCTAACAGAGTGGTATCGGAATGGTATCGGTATCGGCCGATACTGCACAGCCAGGTATCTGTATCGGTATCGGGCCCAAAAAATGGTATCAGTGCAACACTAATTATTAATGTCTGTTATTTTTGGAAATCAAAATATGATCACTCTGGAATGACATACAGCTAGCATGTGTAATTTATTTTGATGCTTCTGCGCATGCGGGTCTTTGCTGAGCCCATCTCGGACTGCGAGTTCGTGCGCATGCGTGATACTGGAACGGTCTCAATGGACAAAGGCAATCTGAACGGGCATGCCAAAAAAGCAGATATGGCAAAAAATCGGATTGGTGCATTAAGACCTGTAGTATGAACCTAGCCTTAGTCTCCTCCGTCCCGTCCGTCCGCGGGTGTACGGACTGCATAAGAGTCGTATGCTATCGGCATTGGGCATCGCAGGTGATGTGCATTGTATTTGCTGCATCATTCGGAATGGAGCTGAGCGTAGCGCGGCGGACTCTGTGTGTTTTGGGGTTAAGCTTTTGTCTTTCCTCGCTAGCAATGATCCTCGTGTGCCATAAACAAATGAAGCTCCCGCCCAGTTTGGGGGAGGAGGGGAGGGGGGCTGATAGCAGGGAGGAGCTCGCTTGTTCTCTTTTTTCAAGGCAAGGTGGACAGCTTGGCCTGCGTGCCAGAGAAAAAAAAGGTTCGGAAAATCTATTTTGGGAGCTTTTCATTTGGATCGAATGTTTTTGCGTATTGAATCGAAGAGGGCGTATTGAACGGTTCAATATAAAACCGAGTATTGTTGCATCCTTAGTACACAGCATTTCAGGAAAAAAAACATACAAAGAGTCAAACATGGTGGTGCTATTACCTAATCTTGTAGCTGATTTGATGCTTCAGAACCTGGACACTTTTCTGTAGTTGTTATAACCAGGAATTCTGCTCTTCAGCAGAACATCCTGAAGGAGAATGGTTGGCCATCAGTTTGTGTTCTAAATCTGAAGTACATTTAGCTCCTGCAGCTGGACATACCTGTAAATTGACAGTCTGGAAGGTTTAAAAAGACAAACTAGGCTTTTTGGAGAGGCCTAGTCATGGATTTGAATCTGACTGAACTGCATTGGTATTATATTTAAAAGTATGTTCATGTTCAAAAACAATCAAGTGTTGCTGAAATAAAATAAGGAAGGCAAGAAAGATTGGGCCAAAATACCTACACATGCAGAGATGAGAAAGACTCACTGGTATTTATAAAAAAGTCTTTGATTTCATTTGGTGCTGCTGAAGGTGGCCCAACCAATTCGGTCGAGTGGGCAATTAATTTTTCACACAGGGTCAGCTTTGAACAGTTTTCCTGAAAAAATAAAATCCTCATTTAAAAACTATAACGTGTTGACAAACTTACCCTTGTTTGCTATTTATTTCATAACTTTAAAAATAATTTGAGAAGAGGGGCAAAACGTTTTTCACGATACCAAATATATATGTACTCCAGATATATGCCTGTCTTAAAAGCAAACGTAGCTGAACTGTGTATACAGTGCATGTTTGTATTCCAACAGTAAGGGAGGGACAGCGATGGCAAAACTTCCTCAGAGTGTTTCCATTTCACTAGTAGAAGAGGAGGACACGCTAATAAGAACTCTGAGTAGAGTTTGCTAACATCTGGGGATTGAAAGCAAATGTGCTTTTGAGAGCCGAGTACACTGTTCACTTTTCATTGGCCCGTCGTGATTGAATGCAACATTCAAAAAGGACTATTTACTCTCTTCATTTCCCCTTGTGTACAACAGACAGGAGGCGCGTACCAAAACAGGGCCTGCTCTAATGTTGCATGAAGACCGTGGTGAATTCATATTGATGGGAAATGTGGCCTCGAACGCCTGGCAGCCATGATATTTTCATAAACCATCGGGAACAAGAAGTCAGTCAGCTGACAGGTGCTAACGGCGCCAATTGTGGCGTGGATAAGAGATGGGGCGTGGAGATCCAGCGAGAGAGAAAAAGCACAGGCAAGCGCCGTCTCCACTCTTCTGACGACTTCTTGCTCTGCTTTGTGTGCATCCTGCTCCCTTCTGTAGCTGAAGAGGATTTTACGGTGGAGCCTGTGTAAACACCAGAATGCATGTCAAATATGATGAGTCTTGATGCCTGTAAAACATAGCCAAGCACTGCCTCTCCACAACTATTCCAACCAGAAGCCCCCTCTCCCTGGAGCAACGTCTGCACCCCACTGCCATCTTTCCATGCTTGTCGCGACACAACCCCCCCTCTGGAAGGCATTGATTATTTTCAGGGAGAAAGAAGTCGTGTTTCTTGAAGAATGGGAGAGAATATTTTTTTTGTGAGCATGGTGTAGCCACATGAAAAATATGAGTTCATTGGGGAAGAAATAAAGATGATGGATTTGCAAGGTGAAGCCTGTGCTGCTGTGCACTTACCAGGGTTTTGCAGAACTTTCACTCACATGCCCGCCATTTGGCGAGTTATGCGCTGCTGAACATTAGCATTAGCTGTCTCTAGCATTTTACTAGACAAGTGTGTAAGGATGCCTTCGTGCTTGCCATGTTAGGTTAAAATGAACTCCACTGCAATTGTTCTGCTGGTAGGGTTGTTGAACAGTCTCCAGTTTGTTAGTATGACAGCAAAAAGCATCGGCAAATATTGAACAGCAAATGTCAGAACCACAGTCTCTCATTGGCTTGTGTCCAAGGGGCCATTTACATGTCAATGTTAATGGGGGAAAGCAAAAATAATAAATAAGTAAATAATGAATAAACAAATAAAAGTAGCAAAATAAAAGTATTTTTGGCTAAACATAATTTTTTTGGGGAGTCAGAACAGAGCACAATACACAACAGCCCAGTGCACATTTTTTTATACCATGTGTTATGGTTCAATGTACATATTCATTCAGGGCAATGACATCTCTGGTGTAGAAACTACTAACAGTAGATCTGTTTGTTATGACGTAGACTGTATTAGGGCTGCAGCTATCGATTCTTTTAGTAGTCGATTAATCGATGAACTAGTTAGTTCGAATAATCGAGTAATGGAATAAGGAATATGAAAAATTAAAATACCTGAGCTGAGCGTCAAACGGTATAAAAATAATAATAATAATAAGGATCTATGTACAACAAACGAACACTTGGCTAACTGACATAGCAGATGTCCGCTAGCCTAAATGCTATAAAACGCAAATGTTTTTTTTTTTTTGTTTTTTTTTTTTTTTTTACAATGATCCTAACAAATGCTTCAGATGCATATTTTCTCAAAAATAAAGGTATAACAAAATATACCTATAAACTAAATCACAAATGCATTTAAAAAAAACATTAGCTCAAACAAAAACTTACGTTGGTCTTAGCACAGAGCAGCTGAATTTAGCCATGTGAAGTGAGGCAGTCTAGAGGGCAGTGTAGCCACCCAAATCAATGAAACTAAATGCAAACACCTTCAAAATAAACCATTATGATGCCACTTTAATTAAACGATTACTCAAAGCAGCAACATTTAATTTGAATCTTTTTTTCCTAATCGAATACTCGAGTTAATCGATTAATCGTTGCAGCCCTAGACTGTATTACCCTGAAACATCTACCTCTGCTTGAAGGAGTTGGATGAGGTGGTGGCCATGGTGAGAGGAGTCCTTAGGAGAGCAGGCTCTCTTGCGGCAGCAGGTGCTGTAGATGTCCTCCACAGATGAAAAAGGGCTGCTAGTCAGTTTCTGGATGATGTTAATGACCCTTTGGACTCTGGAGCTGCTTCCTCTCGGCCATAGTGCAACTAGAGAACCACAGCGAGATGCTGTAGCTCAGCACCAACAGCCCCACCTTTGAGCGAGAGGTAAGAAACAACCTGGACTGGTCGCTAGCCACTGTTGTTTTTGTCAACGATGACGATAGCGAAAATATTTAGTCAACAAACAATTTTTTCATGACGATGACGCCCTGAAAACTAAACATAAAATGACTAAAACATAACGAGATAGATGCCAGTTGTTGTCTGACGACACGAGAACGAGATGAAAATTCGCCATAGTACCTGTCATAAATTCACAATGTATGATAGTTTCTTATTGTTTGTGTAGTTAGTACGCATTTAGCAGTGTTTGGCCGTGTCACTCTTGGCCGTGTCACTCATGTGACGTGCTACGCCTCCCCCCTGCCCCACATCCGGTGAGTAAGCCTGTGCCCATTCCAGGCTCCTTTTGTGAAACGTGTCAGGTGCTGCTTGGTAAGTTTTGCTTAAAGGTATGTGCTGAGTGATCATCACACACTGAACTAACTTGCTAACTTGCGTTAGCATAGCGTTCGTGTTAGCATTAGCATTTAGCACGGTGACTCGGTGTCTTCTTAATCTCTTAGAAGAAATTTTACATACAGTTCACGGCGTCCAGGTGAGTTTAGTTAATTGCAAATAATGTGCTGTTTTCCTGCTGAATGTGTATTATCATCATGAAAATGGTGATATCCTTGTAGACCCTACAGCTATGTGCTCGTCGGTCATGTTCATTTGAAATTGTTGGAAACTTTTATTTATTTATTTATTCATGGCCTAAAACTTTTGAAGTTTGTAGATGAAAACATTTTGAGAATTGTCGACTAAAACTTGATGAAATTTGTCCCAGTTTTCGTTGGCTAAAACTACACGAAGACGACCACATTTTTAAATGACTAAGACTAGTAAGTATTTTCGTCCAAAAGTTAAAATGGCTGTCAAAAACAACACTGTCGCTAGCCAATGGCAAGGTACATCGAGACAAACAACCACTCACACTCGTATTCACATCATACAGTTGTGTGAGGAAATAAGAGTACCTGTGAGGCAGATGTGCTAAGCACTAATTAATCGTCCGGCTGAAATTTCCGAGAGTTTAACTTCCTAAATACAAATTTTAAAAATTAGGGTTATATTTTCCCCCCACAATTCGATACTGATATTGGACAGTCACCACATTGATGCTATTTTGATAAAATGACCAAGCTAAGATTCTTAAATTTATCTTGCTTTCTTTAACAATTCAATCTTTGGCTTTGTGATGATTTTTGGAATATTAAGATATTTGTGGTGATATAATATTAAACCATGTAGACATGCAGCATTTTGGGGGCAGGTTGTGACTCAAGCTACTGTGGATTGTCTGATCTGTTGATTACTTTAGTGTGGACCTAAGTAACAAACTATGAGTGTGAACATGGTCTGAATGGAGGAGGCGAAAACTGCAGAATTGAGCGAGCGAGGCTGGGGGCAGTGGAAGGCTCCAGGGAACCACTTGAGATTGGAGGCAGAGGGACTGATAAGGCAACGGGCCATTCATCAGGCCAAATGAAGGCAGTAAAGTCGACTGGAGGAACCCAGGCATCGCCCCGGGATGGCAGACGGCCTCTCAGTGGAGAGCTGTGACTAACGCATGCGAGTAGGCACAAACACGCACGCAAATAACACAAGAATGGGAAAAGATGCACAAATGAATGGGATAGAGAAGCTCAGGAGAGAAGGTGGCTACCAGTCTAATGGACCTCCAGAAGCATAGGTCTCATTTCCTCGGAACTACAACTGCCGATTGAGGCTCCTGTCGGGGGGTACATGTGGCCCATCCCGCTCAGAAGGCATCTGTCAGGCAGATATTACTGCAATCCAGAGGTGATACATTAGCGGGGGTGCCAGGGGTACAATGTGTGCTTTTGATGGATTCCGCCACAGAGCCCTGCTGTTGTCACACGGCGCTGATGTTACTCAAATCTGTGTATTATGTCTCCTTTTGAATTTATTCCAGAGCAATGTGCTGTGTATTTTCCTCTTAATCACACCACCCAGAGGATGGAGACATATTTCTACCGGTGAGAGTGCTACTACGTTGTATGCTTATGAAAGCCATACATTACTTAAGCACTTAGGCAAGCCAAAGAGGAGAGATGAAACTACTTTAAAGTGTTGCCCACGTGTTTATAAGACCATATTAGTGTCTCACTAGTGCTTTGTAGCGCTTGTACCATCAATTTGCCCAAAGACTCCATCTTATCTTATATAAATCCCACCTCAGGGCTAATATGAATCAGATTTATTTGCTCCACTCATGTTTATTATTGTGTTTTATAGTTTATATTCAGTGTTAAACGCCATCAGTTGGACTATAGAGCTTGTCTGTCTCATCTTTCCAAAGGATGAAAATGGTTTATGGAGCCGTGAGTACCAATAAACAGCCAGCGACCATCTTGTAGATGCACATCTTTGACGCTTTATGTGCTATGAACTTGGCCGTTTAGCGTGGGGTCAAGGCCAAACAGTGATTCGGCTTGAGCAACAAAGGCCTCGGACGCAAGAGAGGACTTCAATTATGTGCACAGTTAATCTTGTAACAACCTTAAAAGGAATTCTTCCACTGGAGGAACAAGACAGCTTCTCTGGCTGTCATCTGTTTAGCCATCTTGATGCCGTCTTGGACGCTTCTAAAGAGGTGTGGCATGCATGTGCATGATCTTTTGCCGACAAGATGAAAAGCAGGCACTCCGCCAAGGACAGTGAGATAGATTGATGGCATCTAGCTGTACAGTGACACACTGCTTAAAATCATCTCTCACGGATCCGAAGGGAAGCAATCAAAATAGGCCATGAGAACTCTTTATATACTGGGAACACATGTTTGTCCTCCAGGTTCACTGGTAGTTCTACTGCTCCAATGAACATAGCAGACCCTTCCTTCTATTGTGTTTTATAGCAAGAATAACATTTGTAAAATCCCCTTTGGCCGATGTGTCTGTAATGCTAAATTATTACAAGCTTCATCTTTTTAGCGCTTGATGAATCACTCGAGGACATGCCCAGAAGATAGTTTGACCATTAGCCAGCAATATTCATTTATTACGCTCATATCACTGCGCGCCTTTCTTTGTAATCTTTGCCAAATCCCTATTCCAGTTGTTAGGATAATTACTTTTAATTTCAGTTGGAGCATAATTGCCACTCTCATACTGAATGAATAAAAAGAATGACAAAATGAGCTTTGTTTTCAGTGGTTGTTTTCTTTTCGTATATACAAACTGTAAAATAAAAAATACAAAACTGATTCTGTGTAAGCATTATCAGGGATAAACTTACAATAGAGGTTATTTTTAGGACATTTATAATGTAATATAACATTTTATTTATACTAAATATAATAATAATGGTATCGTGCTAATGTTTTTGATAAACTAAAAGAAAAAGGAATAGTTTATTATTAATTTAAAAAATATATTTTTAAGTACATGGCAGAATTTCGTACTGAACATCCTACTCAACAGCAGTGTTGTGTCCTGTAGAGTAATTAGTCATCAGTTACACACATTCACCCGTCATCACCTATTTGAAGAATAGAGTGTCATACAATTCTGAGTGTTTACAGCATTTCACCCTGGCTCAAAGCCACAAGTTGTTGATTCTTATCAAACTGTAAAGCCAAAATGTACTCAGTCCTTGTATGGCCAATCCAGCACAGCCTCAACCTGTTACTAAATGGACTTTCTACCAGCGTAATTTGAAAGCCTGACCCGCAGCCTTAGATAGAATGCAGCCAGAATGTCAGCATCCATTTTCTTATTTTAACAAATGTTTGGCTTGAAGGACCATTGAGAACGATGGCATCCATCACAATCCACAGACCTAGATTTCACAAAGTTCACGCGGCAGCTGCAAAGGAAATGAGCTAGCGTGTGGATTTCCTCGTGTTTCCGCGGTAGCGCCTGTCTTTCCCGCGAATGACTGTTTGATAGATGTTTCGCTGGGAGACAGACAGGCTTGTGCCAAGACGATGGCATCAAAAAGCAGATGATTGACAGCGACTGACAGCCATCTTCCTCCTAAGAACACTGCAAGTCCCTGTGCTCTGTCTTCTCTCTCTCTCTCTTGCTCTCTCTGGCTGTGTCGTATGAGAAGAGTGAAAAAAAGAAAGGGATGTCATCAAACAGTTGCTGTCATTGTTTTTGTTTTGGTCAGGGCACCTTTGTAAAGTTTTGAAAGACATTCAGAAGGATTTAGTGTAGGGATGGGCATTTTATGAAATGGCCTAAATCGATCAGCATGCAACATAAATTCATTCGTTGTTATTCTGTGTATCAATATGTGATAGCAGAAAATAGTGCATTATATTTCAACAACCTTCTAAACAACAGTCCTTTAACTGCCTTGTTAAATCAAAAGCCACAGTAAAAGCTCAACCTCTTCACTTTCAAAATGTGCATGCTAACTTTTACCAATGCAATGAATGCCAGCCTATTGATTATTTAAAATTAGATACCGTTAAGAGCTTGACAGTAGTTGGATGGATTTTTATCTTAGCCACTATCTACAATGTTCTATTAACTTCTTTTACAGAGGATGCGTTTTAGGAATACCAGATTCTCAGCTTCTTCTGATGGAGTAGTGACAAGGGAAATCTAACGATAGACTAAAGATGGATATTATCTTTTTGCTGAATCTAGCTCAAGCATCATCCATCATTTATTTTGCTATTTATGAATGATATACCGTATTTTACAGACTATAAGTCGCACCTGAGTATAAGTCGCACCAGCCATAAAATGCCAGGAGAAGAGAAAAAAAACTTACATAAGTCGCACCGGAGTATAAGTCGCATTTTGGGGGGAAATTTACTTGATAAAATCCAACACATGATAGAACAGATATGTCATCTTGAAAGGCAATTTAATATAAAAATACAATAGAGAACAACATGCTGAAGAAGTGTACAGTGTACAGTGCATGAACAACGAAATGCGAATATACAGTGCCTTGCAAAAGTATTTGGCCCTCTTGAATCTTGCAACCTTTCGCCACATTTCAGGCTTCAAACATAAAGATATGAAATTTATTTTTTTTGTCAAGAATCAACAAAGAGTGGGACACAATAGTGAAGTGGAACAACATTTATTGGATAATTTAAACTTTTTTAACAAATAAAAAAATGAAAAGTGGGGCGTGCAATATTATTCGGCCCCTTTACTTTCAGTGCAGCAAACTCACTCCAGAAGTTCAGTGAGGATCTCTGAATGATCCAATGTTGTCCTAAATGACCGATGATGATAAATAGAATCCACCTGTGTGTAATCAAGTCTCCGTATAAATGCACCTGCTCTGTGATAGTCTCAGGGTTCTGTTTAAAGTGCAGAGAGCATTATGAAAACCAAGGAACACACCAGGCAGGTCCGAGATACTGTTGTGGAGAAGTTTAAAGCCGGATTTGGATACAAAAAGATTTCCCAAGCTTTAAACATCTCAAGGAGCACTGTGCAAGCCATCATATTGAAATGGAAGGAGCATCAGACCACTGCAAATCTACCAAGACCCGGCCGTCCTTCCAAACTTTCTTCTCAAACAAGGAGAAAACTGATCAGAGATGCAGCCAAGAGGCCCATGATCACTCTGGATGAACTGCAGAGATCTACAGATGAGGTGGGAGCGTCTGTCCATAGGACAACAATCAGTCGTACACTGCACAAATCTGGCCTTTATGGAAGAGTGGCAAGAAGAAAGCCATTTCTCAAAGATATCCATAAAAAGTCTCGTTTAAAGTTTGCCACAAGCCACCTGGGAGACACACCAAACATGTGGAAGAAGGTGCTCTGGTCAGATGAAACCAAAATTGAACTTTTTGGCCACAATGCAAAACGATATGTTTGGCGTAAAAGCAACACAGCTCATCACCCTGAATACACGATCCCCACTGTCAAACATGGTGGTGGCAGCATCATGGTTTGGGCCTGCTTT
Organism: Corythoichthys intestinalis; assembly: GCF_030265065.1. Classification (NCBI taxonomy): domain Eukaryota; kingdom Metazoa; phylum Chordata; class Actinopteri; order Syngnathiformes; family Syngnathidae; genus Corythoichthys; species Corythoichthys intestinalis. The sequence continues at coordinate 26,553,287 of NC_080404.1, read as the reverse complement.
TCTTCAGCAGGGACAGGGAAGATGCTTAAAATTGACGGGAAGATGGATGCAGCCAAATACAGGAACATTCTGGAAGAAAACCTGTTGGTATCTGCACAAGACCTGAGACTGGGACGGAGATTTATCTTCCAACAGGACAATGATCCAAAACATAAAGCCAAATCTACAATGGAATGGTTCAAAAATAAACGTATCCAGGTGTTAGAATGGCCAAGTCAAAGTCCAGACCTGAATCCAATCGAGAATTTGTGGAAAGAGCTGAAGACTGCTGTTCGCAAACACTCTCCATCCAACCTCACTGAGCTCGAGCTGTTTTGCAAGGAAGAATGGGCAAGAATGTCAGTCTCTCGATGTGCAAAACTGATAGAAACATACCCCAAGCGACTTGCAGCTGTAATTGGGCAAAAGGTGGCGCTACAAAGTATTAACGCAAGGGGGCCGAATAATATTGCACGCCCCACTTTTCAGTTTTTTATTTGTTAAAAAAGTTTAAATTATCCAATAAATTTTGTTCCACTTCACGATTGTGTCCCACTTGTTGTTGATTCTTGACAAAAATTAAAATTTTATATCTTTATGTTTGAAGCCTGAAATGTGGCGAAAGGTTGCAAGGTTCAAGGGGGCCGAATACTTTTGCAAGGCACTGTATTGTCCTCACCTGGACGCTACGGCTCGGTCCTGGCTATACAGCGAGCTAAACTCCCAAATGACGATGCTGGACGTCCGTATAATTTGCTGAATCAATTTCGTCCTCGATACAAAACAGGTTCGCGTCAACGTAAATAAATGATAATTCTTCACGGAAACAAGTGCGTGTGCGCCCCCACGTGGGCGTGAAAGCGCCACAAACTAAAAGCATGTATTTCATTATAAAAAAGTCAATTATACAATTGAACACACATTGCCAAAGGCAGAACGCGAACGTGGCCATAGCTATTAAGAGTTATTCAGATAACTAACGCATAAAGAACATGCTAACAAGTTTACCAAACCATCAGTATCACTTCAAAACACCAAAATAACATGTGAAATGATATCATGTTGTGTTAATAATTTCACACATAAGTCGCTCCTGAGTATAGGTCGCACCCCCAGCCAAACTATGAAAAAAATTGCGACTTATAGTCCAAAAAATACTGTACTGTTAAATCATACAGTTGATGTTTTCGTTTGTATTTACCAATATATACCGTACATACAGTACATTCTGCACAATACATGATCGGTAGAAGTAGTTACAGTGGTATGAAAAAGTATCTGAACCTTTTGGCATTTCTCACATTTCTGCAAAAAATCACCATCAAAAATGTTTTGATCTTTGTCAAAATCACAACAGTGTCTGCTTTCACTAAAACCACCCAAACATTTATAGGTTTTCATATTTTATTGAGGACAGTATGCAAACAATGACAGAAGGGTGGAAAATAAGTAAGTGAACCATCACATTTAATATTTTGTCGCCCCTCCTTTTTGCAGCAATAAATTCAACCAGACGCTTCCTGTAGTTGCAGATTAGTCTGGCACATCGATCAGGACTAATCTTGTCCCATTCACTTCTACAAAACTGCTGTAGTTCAGTCAGATTCCTGGGATGTCTGGAATGAATCGCTGTCTCCAGAACGTGTATTTGGTTTTTCTGAAACCATTCTGAAGTCGATTTACTTCTGTGTTTTGGATCATTGTCTTGTCGCAGCATCCATCCTCTCTTTAGCTTCAGCTGTCTGACAGATGAGCTCAGGTTTTCCTGCAAAAACATCCTGTTAAACTTTTGAATTCATTCTTCCATTAATGATTGCAAGTTGTCCAGGCCCTGAGGTAGCAAAACAGCCCCAAATCATGATGCAACCTCCAACATGCTTCACGGTGGGGATGAGGTGTTGATGTTGGTGAGCTTTTCCATTTTTCCTCCACACATGATGTTGTGTGTTACTTCCAAACAATTCAAATTTGGTTTAATCATTCCACAAAATATTTTGCCAAAACTTCTGTGGAGTTTCCAAGTGCCTTTTTGCGAATATTAAAGGAGCAACAATGTTTTTTTTTAGACAGCAGTGGCTTCCTCCGTGGAGTCGTCCCATGAACACCATTCTTGGCCATAATTTTACATATAGTTGCTGTGTATACAGAGATATTGGACTGTACCAGTGATTTCTGTAAGTCTTTAGCAGACACTCTAGAGTTCTTTTTTTACCTCAATGAGTATTCTGCGCTGAACTCTTGGCGTCATCTTTGGTGGACGGTCATTCCTTGGGAGAGAAGCAACAGTGCCAAACTCTTTCCATTTCTAGACAACTTCTCTGACTGTCAATTGATGAACATCCAGACTTTTAGAGATGGTTTTGTATCCTTTCCCAGCTTTATACAAATCAACAATCCTTGATCGCAGTTCTGCAGACAGCTCTTTTGACCGAGCAATGATGCACATCAGACAATGCTTCTCATCAAGACAATTCTTACCAGGTGTGTGTTTTATAATGGGCAGGGCAGCTTTAAACTAGGGTTGGGAATCTCTGGCATGAAGCTGATTCGATATGTGTCTAGATGCACAGGTTAGAGTTGAGGGAGATGGTTTTGTATCCTTTCCCAGCGGTATACAAATCAACAATCCTTGATCGCAGTTCTGCAGACAGCTCTTTTGACCGAGCCATGATGCACATCAGACAATGCTTCTCATCAAGACAATTCTTATCAGGTGTGTGTTTTATAATGGGCAGGGCAGCATTAAACTACGGTTGGGAATCTCTGGCATGAAGCCGATTCGATATATATCTAGATGCACAGGTTACAATTCGCTTAAAATACGATACATTTTTAAGGCCGAGCGATTCGATACGATTCAATACAGTTTAAGAACGATACGGTTCGATACAGAGTGAAAACGATACGATAGTAAACATTTGTTGTGTGTGTTCGTACAGTATTTTAAACATATAAAAAAGGATTAAAGATGAAATTAAACAACAAAATTTCATACCAATGTTATGTTTTTTTTTTTTTTTTTTTTTTATGAGAAAAAAATAATAAAGCTTACTATATGACCGTCATTTTGTTGGATGGGATTGATAATAAAACTCCATTGACAGACAACAATAAAGTGCACTAATTTAATTACTGTATTTCCTGGTGTTTTGAACAATTCAATTCAATTCAATTTTATTTGTATAGCCCTCAATCACAACAGAAGTCTCAAAGGGCTTTACAGAGGCAATATGATACACAATTAGAAATGAAGCAACAAAGATGAATAGATGCAGTTCAAGTCCTGGGTATCCCCTATCCTTAAGACCCTCAATGCCGGCAAGGAAAAACTCCAAAAACTCCAGAGTCAATTGGGAGAAAAATGAGAAACCTTGGGGAGTACCACAGTCAGGAGAGATCCACTCCCAGGACGGATAGACAGGAACCCCAGAACGGCTAATGGAACACAATAGGTAAGTAATTTAAGTGCTTAACTTAACTTTCAACGTAAACATCTTACAAGAAAAAAATATTTATTATTTTCAGCAGCTCTAGAAAAAAAGAACTAAACCTGCTAGTGTTATCATAAATAAATAATCAATTATGCTTTACCACTGGTATAACTGGGGGAATAAAAACATGGCATTTTAGACAGACAGGTCTATAATCATTACTTTAACCTTATACACAGCAAAGTCATTCACTTATGCCTGTGCTTCCACATTTTTTTATTCCCCATCTCTGTCTATATCTTTTTTGAAGGGCAGATTTTTCTTGAGGAAGATCAACTGATCCACATGTTCATGTTTAAGTAGACTGCGTTTCGTGGAAACAATATGCAGCCCTTTCCACTATTGTAGTGGGTTATTTTTCAGGGTTAAAAACTCACGATCTCTGTACCACTTCACACTAGCTTTGTCCCATGCTAACAGATCTTGCTGCCTTCGTCACTTCAAAGTCCGACTTTTGTTATCCTGGGTGCGTTGAAAATCAATCGCTGCACGTCGCTGGCGTGGTGCTCAAACTGTCCATTGTTTTAGCATGTTGCTTCGTTGCCACTATTAGTTTCGTTTTGGGGTGTGAAGAAAATGCTACGGAGTGTGCGTTACAGTGGTTTTGTTAGCTCTCGTGTTGTTATGACACGCCTGTGACGATCGGGTAATGACTAGCGGTTTTGTTTTGCTGAAATGAATGGGAAGTTGAGGCAACCACGACGGCGGTCACAATCTAAGTGCGCTGTGTGGTGAATGACAAAAGCGCAGCATGTGAGGTAAAAGCTAAATTATTATTATATTAAGCAATGCATTGAACTAGGCATTAGAAGCCGATTCTTGTGCTCGCGATAGCCGAATTCTATCTCTACTATCGGTTCATTGAATATTTAATGGCTAATTACTGTCGAATGGTAGCTTTCCTACAGATAGAGCTGTATCTCTCACCTGTAAAACCGGATATCCGGTCGTATCGGTTTATCGTTCTCATGCTTACTTTAAACCACTCATCAATGATTGGGCACACATCTGACTTAAATTGTTTGGTCAATTGCTCTTTAAGTCTCCTTAGGCAGAGGTTTCACTTATTTATCCCCCTTCAGTCATTGTTTGTATGCTATCCTCACTAAATTATAAAGATCTATAAATGTTTGGGTGGTTTTAGTTAAATCAGACACTGCTTTTTCATCTGTGTGATTTTGACAAAGATCAGATCACATTTGATGATGATTTTATGCAGAAATGTGAGAAATTCCAAAAGGTTGAGATACTTTTTCATACCATGGTATGCCAACCTTGCAGATATACCATGATGCCTTCTTTATTTTATTGCTAATACAATGTAAATAAATTAGTTTGTTTATAAATAAATTAATTTGTTTACATTGTATTAGCAGTGAAATTTTAGGTGTGATTGATTAGCCAATATTTTTTAAATGTTTACTTTTTTTAAGTGGAGATCCTCCCACTTTACCTCAATACTGGACACGTTATTGTAAGCATTGGACTTGGTCACCCATTTAACTAGCTCCAAAAATCAATCTCTGCGATTTTGATCATCACAAACCCAGCCGATTTAAAGTTTAAAAAACAATGATATTGACATTGACAACTGTATTTTGATATGTACACATTAATAATGTACTTTTTTCAGGAAAATTGTACAAACACGTTAACTCATTTTATGCTTTCGTTACAGTGTTCTGATTTGATGTTTCCTTACACCAGTACTTCTCAAATAGTGGGGTGCGCCTCCCCAGGGGGGCGCAGAGCGATGCCAGGGGTGGCGCGTGTGACCTCGGGGAACTTTTTTTTTTTTTTTGCGGTACTAGAATAAAGTGTACTTGCACATCCACTCAGTGGGTGGCAGTGGCGCTCTCATTTTCAAAGTGCGCGCAGTATTTTTGAAGTAAGCAAGAGCACACGGATTCACGGAAGAGACTCATGAAGAGCTGGAGAGCCGTCCGCCGTTTTCGAAAGCCGTTTTCCGGCCGGACTCACGCAGCGACCCACTGTCTTCTCCGGTTCTCACGTGTCCGCCCGAGAAGTGCCATTTTCGGCTTGCGATCATCACGACGACCGCCCTCACCTACGGTTCTACCTCGGCCGCCGAGAATGCGCTTTTTTCGGGCCGTTTGCCTTTTGGCTTCGACATTTAATACAGTAGTAGACGAGGAAAGATCACTGTTTATTGTGTCAAAAAATGATTATAGCGGACAGCCGGAAGCCAAATCAATTAAGACGCCACTTAAAGACATTAGACCCCAATCTCATTGATAAGCCGCTTGGTTGTTTTTTAGCGAAAACGTGCCGAATATTGCCAACAATTGTCCCACTTTGTCTGTGTGATATCAGTAAACCAGTGAGCACTGTTAGCATGCTCAGTGTAAAATAACCCCACATCATTGCAAACTGGAAGTGATACTGAGAGCAGCGAAAATAAAAACCTTCCTTCCGTCCAAAGACACTTTTTTTTTTCCTTCTTCTTCTATTCAGTTTTGTTTTTTCGGTCAAATTTTTTGGCATATTGTCCTCATGGGTTAATGTTTCTAATCAATTTGAATTTGTTATTATTTACTGATTTTATTTTTCAGTATCAAATGGTCAAAAATGTACCTTGAGTGTATTTTTACAGTTTGGATGTGACTTTCTTTTCTTTCTTTTTTTTTTTTTTTTTTTAAATTCAGGCAAATTGATGCGCGTTAAGTCTTTTCTGTTACATACAAAACAATGTTAATAAAGTTATACTTTATAAGTTGATCTCTGTTATTTTCTCTAATAGAAAAAAAAGGATACAATGTGAGTCAGAGGCGTACTTATAATAGTAATATTATAGACAAATGATACTATTTACAGTGGCGGCAGAGTTTGGGGGGGGGCGCGAAACATTTACGTCTTCCTTGGGGGGGCATAACAGAAAATAATTGAGAAGCACTGCCTTACACGTACATTAATGTTATATGAAACTGTTCCAAATGATCTTTTTAAGTGGCACAGTTCTTTTAAACTGAGGATATGAAGGGTGCAAAGTCAAACCCCTCAAAACCTGATGTGAACAGCAACAAAGGGATCACATGTGACCACTGTCCTAGTTGATGAATCAATGGTTATATCAATTAAGGACTGAGGGTAGCGCAGTCTTCTGTAAACATGTGTGAGTGTGTATTCTATAGACCTGCCCAATCACAAGTGAATGTATTGTATGCCTATTTGTTCCTGCTGCTTTTTGTCAAATAAAAGAGTAGTAGTGGGTGGCTGTGTTCAGAGCAAAGCTGAGCATTTTGAGCGGAACATCTGCTGCCAGCATCTCCACAGAGAGACCAAACCTGCTTCTCTGTCTGCGTTTCTTGCCAATGTTGGGTGAGATAAACCTAAAAACATTTGTGTCAAAAGTTTTTTGATCACTCTTTGAACTTGTGATTGGCTCTGTAGTGCCTCACGGCTACAGAATGCGTGTGTACGTTTCTTAATGTGGGGAAAAAAAAAATCGGAGGTGATCAAATATACCATTTTAAAATACCGTGTACATGCTGACTCATGAATAACCTTTTCAGCATGGCCATCCCAAATTAGTACATTCACAGCAGTCATTACTTACTTACTGGGCTACAATTCGATACAGCTAATCGCAAATGACTACTATTTCAATCACGACAGGATTATTTCAATAGAGAGAGAAGAACATTTCTGGTAATCACTAACATTAGTGCAAGCATGTGAGGTTCTCAGGTAATTACAAAGTTTCGTCTGTCGAAAGAGGTGTAACTCATTCATTCTCTATGTTCAACCTGTGGTGCCATTATCTTCTGACACAGTTACCCTCCACTAAATGATTTCTCTTCATCTTCTGGCAAGTCACCTAATCAAAGTTGAAAGAGACGAGCTCGGTGCCATCGACAGAGCCGTCTGCTTTTAACTACATTCACTGTCATTATGGAGATGAATGGCAGCAGCTGAGAACTTGCTTGTTCCTTCACATCATGACAGAACGTCTCTCGACGCGGCTTATGATCTTTGCGCCGCCACCAAGGTCGTGTCGCATTACCCACCTTACATGTCACATTCGGGTTCAATACGTTGTTCTGTCTCGCCCGCTCATTGAGATCATTAGTACATGTTGAAAGAAGCCGAGACAGAGCTATAAAGTTTCTTTTGGTTTTGAGCCAGCAGTCCTCATGCAATGACAGAACATCAGCTTGAAGCAACCTATCTATAAGGCTTTTGTCAAGTTCTTTTTTGGGCAGAGGAGGTGAAGGAGGAAGGAGGACATATGTCTTCCTACTCTGAAAATATCGCAAGGATGTTGACAAAGGCTCCACTGTTATGTCAGCACAGCATTACGTGTAGTGAATGTAAAGTAAGTGACTCTAGTTAATCAGCACGACAATGACAGAACCGTCTCTTTCTGGGGTGTCAATACAGTCTCAGTTTTTTTGTAACATTTTTTCCAATCGGAAATGATATCGGTGAAAGAATGTAGTGGTAATATTGAAATATACTTTATTTAATACTTGAAGGGACTTGTTAGCAGTAAAGTTATCTTCCAACACGGCATTGTGAGAAGTGGATGACATTTCCATCTCACCGCAAATCCTTAGCTGTCAGCTGAGCATGTTTGCCAAGGTTTTATATCTGTTTACTTAGAATCTAATTACCTCTTTTAGACATGCAACTATTAGAAAAAGTGACTTTATGGATCAAGACTGTTGGCAAAAAGATCCAAGTTCCTCGGGCTTAATTTGTCAATTATTAAGACATAATTACATTTTCTTTAAAACCATTAGCCGCAGGGTTTTAAAAATCATTTTGCATCAGGCCAATAATTTTCCTCTGTGCTTTTCACAAAGAAAAATGTAAATGTCTGGGTTATTTCCCCTCATGAGTCTCACAAAGTGTGGAGATGATTCATGGCAGATGAAAGCATTCTTCATAATTAGATTAGCCTGATGGACTAGAATTCATTAATTATGAAGATACATACACATGGCCCTTAATACAGTTCCATTTCCCCCCCCTCTTCTCCGACCTCGTCGGCACATTGCCCATTCATCTGTAGTCAGCTGCTGGGCTGAGTTACTAAGTTGTGGTCACACATTGTTCCAAAAAATAATGCGGAAGCACGGAAAGGCCAGCCTCGAAGTGATGGCCACAATATGCGTTTGCCTTTAAAACTTAAGCGGCCAGTTTAATTTATCGAGGGTGTCACATGGCGGCAGTGAGTAATTATTCTCTGGGCTTAATGAATGCAATGGCTGCAGGGTTGCCTGTCAAGGAGGAGGACACCCTCTCTGACCATGTTAGATGCTTCCAGACAACATTCATGCTTCCTGCAGCTACAGTATGTCATCTTTCTTGAAACGTGCAGATTTCACACGCATATTGCATTGTCACTTTTATTTTAAGATAGTACTTATGATGTTTTAGCCACAAAATAATAGCTATCAACTTTAGTCCTGGACATTTCAGTAAATCTCCTTTATGGACTTAACACAACATTAACTGTTATATTTAATACCATAGAAAACCTCTCTTTAAATGTTGTGAACTGCTGTGTTGATTTTTTTACCAGGAAAAAAATCATGCAGCATGGTGTATATTTCGTGTAGCTCACATTCCATTGCTATTGTAATAACAGTAGTTCTTTTCTTTTTAATGTTTTCTGGATTCTCCAGAGTTAAGGCATTAATTATCCTTAAAATTATATTAAATTAAAGTTTCTATCCTAAGAATGCGCAAATCACAAAAAGACAGACAATCACATCTGAAAAAAGACAGATTACGCTCTTGAGTGGTCACGAGTCACTCACACATTGCATACAAAGACGGACAAGTTATACTCACATTCACACTGCCGCTGTGTGGTAACTGAGCCAACACTGCCTGCTTGGAACCCAAGTGATCACAACATTGCCAGTGACAGAAAAAATTGCGTTGTTGTTTTTTCTTTGTGAAGAATTAAAGACATTAATTTTATTGTACTCTTTTTGAAATTTCATATCAGATGTCAAAATTCCGGAACACAGTTATTTGGTTGTTCAGGCAATGTGGCTAGTGGACTAGTTTCTTAGTACTTAGTAAAAAAATGCAAGCATTGGTACCACAGCTGAATTATGGTGACTAAACCATTAGAATTTGTTAATGGTGGACGTGCATGTCGTTTGTTGTTGCTTTTTTCAATTTGTTAGTGTGTCCATCAGGAGAATGCGTCCCAACTGCCATTCTCCTTGCATTGCTTCCACATTACAAGCTATTAACTGTGTTACTAATGTATGACAGTTTTGAGTATTTGTGTCACAATGTTTTAGAAACAAATGACCAGCTACAGTATATTAGATTAATAACTCCTTAACCCCCCATTGTAGTTGTTGTCGGAGTTATATATTTGTAACTGTAAATATCGTTCTTTTAACAAATTCCATTGACACTTCTTCAAAGGAGTCACTATATCTTGCAATCTGATCATTCGTTTTTGTAGAGATGTCATGTGTTCACACAGTTTAAATGCATGTTATCGGGGGTATATAGTATGTATGTCTGGAAAAGAGTGTGAAGTCTCGTCCACAGAGTTCAGGCAGAGTGTAGCTTTTATTCCGAGCATTCGCACTCTCCCCTTGAGCGTGGCTTCTAGACAAATAAGAGGCCTCGCGGTTCGTCTAAACAGCACTGACAGTAACTGGCCCGTTCTTTTTTTTTTAACATCCATGAGAAATGTCCCATTATCTATTGATTCAGTCTCGCGCTGCGTCTCGGTGACTTACGCCTCTCTCTAATTCCCATTACTGGGAACACTGTATCCTTATCAAGGGAAACAATAAGCCACTTGTCGGCACAGTAAGAAAATATGAGGAAGCATCTGCCTCATTCAAAGGAACCCATGACTCTGTGGGGAAGATGGTCCCTCGCAATGCCCCCCCTTGTTAGTCCTCCTTGTGACCTCTGCTATGGTGCTGTGGTGGCGAGGTTACTCTGAAGGCAGTGTAGATCTAATCACCTGGGAATATATTTAGATAATGAATTGTGCTCTTTTGTTGCCGTTTGTTATTATTATTATTTTTAAATACATGCCTCAGTTATATTCATGGAGTGGCACCGTCTATTTGGCCAACTTTGAAAGCAGATTTTCCAAGTATCTATTATATCTGGATCAAAATATCAGAAGCTATAATAGAAAGAGTCAGTTTAGGAAATCAACTACAAATGGTAAACATTAGACACACTTTTCTTTAGAAGTGAAAAACAGTGAGCTAGCGTCTAGCATGAAAGGCCTCCTAACAGTCAACATCTTCATTCACTGTGCTGTGAAACATCATAGATGGACTCAAATGCACTACGCCAGAATGAAAAAATTCAAATAAATGGACAGTGTTCACAAAACATTGTCCTGTGCTATCAATCAATCAATCAAACACATGAGGTAAAAATGAAATGAAAGTATAAACAAAACCTTCTGTTTCAGCAAATGACCTACATACTATCTAGGTGAACCTTTCCAATGGTTACATTCTAAATTGTTTCTTTCTTTCTTTCTTTCTTTCTTTCTTTCTTTCTTTCTTTCTTTCTTTCTTTCTTTCTTTCTTTCTTTCTTTCTTTCTTTCTTTCTTTCTTTCTTTCTTTCTTTCTTTCTTTCTTTCTTTCTTTCTTTCTTTCTTTCTTTCTTTCTTTCTTTCTTTCAGAAACTGTCGTGAAGACCTAAATAAATAAAACAAAACCAGTAATCCTTTGTTGCTGACTGAAACAAAGTCGATTGTGGAGCGCTAAGGACTTGCATAATGTATTTGATTTTTCCCGAATTTGGATGAATTTTGAAGCATATTTTCTTATAATTAAACTGGCTCTAATTCCAAGCAGCTTTGGTACGCTGCACAGGTAGGGGTTGTTTGGTACAGGTGGGGGGTATGCCATTGTCATCTTCCACCCCTTAAGAGGAGCTGTGCTCCCAAGCCGTAAAGCTGTCAGAGAGATGGTTTTCTATTGATGATGGCATCAACTTTTTTTTTTTTTTTAACCAAGCATCCCTGTGATGCGCTGCCTGGCTTGGCTGTTACTGTATCTTCTCCCTCCCTGCTATGTCTCCCTGCTCTTTAAGACAAAGGGTAATAAAGCCATAAATTGTGTGCTCTGTGGAAGGTATGGGCATTCTGTCTGGGCGATGCTGTAAGAAGTGCCATAAAGCACCTTCAAAGTCATAGCTAAAGATTTACACTTATTTAACATCCTCCTCTTCCCCTAAATCACAGTGATAAGAGAATTAAGTGATAGGCTATAGGTTCTTTGTCCTTAGTCTATTGATTTTTTTTCACCCACTCAAAAGGATCCTGACATTATAATCATTGAGCCCAGCTTTTTGATGCAGGTTTACGGACTAGGCGAGGTGACCTCAGTCTGATTGAATAGTTTAACAGAAAAGAAAAGCTTTCAATTATGCCAAATTTTCCTTTGTAAGCTGGAAGAATTTTACCAGTGCTAAACCGAGAAAGATTAGCTGTTTTGTGAGAAAACGCTAGCACACCACATTAGTGATACCCCAAAAAAACCCTCATGGATAAGAACTTAGATGACACAATAAGGGATGGGAATTGATAAGATTTTTACAATTCCGATTCCATTATCGATATTGCTTAACGATTTGATTCTTTATCGTTTCTTTAATCGATTCTTCTCATTTGGAATAATAGACTGTATGAGGTTCTGGGTTCAATATGTTTCATGGTTCATTCACCTCAGGGTGTCAGTTAGAACACAAGGAGCGGAGAGTGGAGTTGGTCTTTGGCACTTTTAATCCAACTTGGCAACAGGCACAACTATATACAGGCAATGGACTTGATATGAGAATCACTCACTGTAAAGCAGTCAATAACACATATACGTGACTCGCACAGCATAATGAACACAAAGGTGGGGGGGCACGAGTGTGCGCGCACAACCCGAAAGAACGCTGCATGCACGTGCGGTCACCTTGGCCATACTTTACACTCATATGGATGTACAACATCGTCTTAAATTGCTAAACTAACACATTCCCTCTTAACACAAATGTGCAACGCGAATATAATGTAATCAACGCTCTCCTCGACGCAGCCAGGACGAGCGGAGCCGAATTAACAGTAAAAACACAAAACGGTTGCGCTGATAACGGATCTAACTTATCATTAGAACTTTATGACATGAATAGGAAATATTTACATTCGTTCATGGACGGCCACAGATTAACAGATTGTCACACTCTGCTCCAAATACGCACTTTAAGCCTATACTCGGTCCCAGAATACGAAGCACGTGTGACGTAGGACAATAAGAGGAAGTAACCGACTGGTTGCTATGGGAACGAAAGCATACCCAAGGAGCCTTGCTAACAGGAGTATTAAAATTGCTAATAAAATTGTTTAGGATGATTGTAGATGCATATGTGTTATATTTTTCTTATAGAGTATCCGGCGAGGAATACGATAGACCCATTAATAGACTTTTTTGGGGGGAAAAAAAATCACCGTTTATTTAAGTAGTCTCCTGAATAATGAACATGAATGATAAAGATATAAGTAACATAAATTAACAAAAAAAATCTAAATGACTCTGCCACATTGAAATGGAATATATTTTGAAGGTAACGCAAACATTTTAAATTACAAGGAAATAAATCTGTAAACACATTGCTGATAACTATTTTTTTTCACGTGCTTATATCTCTGAAATTCCCACCTAATTAATTCAGGTTTGAGTAACATAACTTTGAAAAATAAATAAATCACTTTTCACATAAAAAAAACTAAATGATGATGATTTTCGGGCCGGCCAGGGCTCTATCAATGGCATGTCGCTATTCAACCTTATGTAAGTGTTATACTGTTTCACATTTTTATTGGCGTGTTTTTCGATCTAGGTTTTTTCTATCACTCTATTGTCTTCTCAATTAAATGTGAGACAACTTGAATTTTCGTTTGAACGATTTTTGGTGAGCTAAGATTTCAAAGTTAACCTTGCTTAACTGCATTTGTATGTTCTAAAGTAATGAACGGTGCATGTCTTTTTCCTGATTTTTTCAAACGCTGTCCTTGAATCCTCACATAATTATCTTTGGCAGTACAAATACAAAAGAATTGCTACATAAAAAATTAAACTTTTTAAATGAAACTGCATAACTTGTCAAGTCATATAGTTCAAGTCAAGGTCAAGTCAAGTCTTATGAGAACCAAGTACTACAATTGGCGAGTCAAGTCAAATCACCATTAGTCGCACATGGCACAAGGAGATTGTACTCGAGATTTAAATTGTAAAGGGACTCATTAGATATCCACTATTAGTCAATAAAAGCATTTCTAGTGTGTAAAGATTGTTAACACCATATTACTTAAAGCTAGTTGTGTCAGTAAGCATCAGAAATATACTAGTCACAATGTCCATGCAGATTCTCGGCTTGACACATCTACAGAATGCCCTGTTGTAAAATAGCTTGAATATTATTTAAAAGATGCTGTTCCATCAATCTGTTTGCCCACATATTTCCTTGTGGGTTTTTGTTTCAGTCAAGATCACGATTGATTTGAGCAACCCTGTCTCTTCAAGCGCATTCTTCAGTGTCATCCTTGTGCCTCTCCAAGAACATCAAGCATCTGAATTGGTTAGCATTAACATCACCTCCACACATTGCTTAACTTGGCTTAATAGTCAAGTGGTGATGTTTTCCTATGATTTGTAAGTTACTGCCTTGACAAAGTTAAAAGCATCTGAAAACCACTTTGTTAATTTATGGTCAATACATCGTAATGAATCATAGGGACCTGCATGAAGTGAGATTTATTATTCGTCGAACCGCTGCAGGATATATGGCCCAACGGAATCTGCTGAGAGGATTCAGTGAGCGCCATAATCACATTCATCATTCTACAGTGAAGCCATTTCTAATGTGTGCCACCATTAGTGCTTGTACATTTCTGTCCATGAGAGGCCCAAACCGTCTTCTGACTTGTCAGGCTACAACTGGATCATGAATTCTGTCAAAAGGTAATAACACTTTTATTCACATTTTCTCAAATAGATTTCGACAATCATTGGGATTTCTTCAATTATGTATATTAATGTCAACGATCTGTAATCAATTATTGACTCATTTGAATTATAGTCATGAAAAAAGTTATCATATCTCACTTATTGCTGACAAGTAATGACAAAAACTTCAACTCCCAAATCTTAAAACTCTCTGCTGTCCTGCTGTTTAAATGTTATTTTAATAGAGAAAATAATGCCAAGTTAATGAATTTGATCCACAATGTAGCATCGTAAAATGTACACAATTTCTAAATGGAAAATAGCGTGCACAATTATACGCAACGATCACAACTTTATCTACACCAACACAGTGCCCAAAGTGCTTTCTACAGAGGCTCAGGTTCATATACCAATGGGCGGCTGCTGGCATGCATTAGATTTTAATGTCTTGCCCAAGGACACACCAACAATAAAAGACATCTGACCCAACATGTAATAGAAAAATAAAACACTTTGTTGGAAAGCTTTTCCACTCATTGCATCATGTTTTTTCTGCCACATTCTAGTGACATTATCACATTTAACATCCAATTATCGCTCGTATTTCAAGATGAAGCTCTCAACACAGCGCAAAAAGTCAACCAAGCAACAACTCGTAACTCGAGAAAAGTTGGCACACTCAAAAGTCAATGTAAAACTCTATTAGTACAGTATCTAATACTCCTGTTTTGCAGTAGTTCCTTTTGTGATAATCATATCACTATTCCTACATACTTTGGAGAATTTTACCCTCATTAATTAAATGATTGAATCTTGTCAAAAGGTTTTAGCCAGGTCCGGATATTCAGAGTTCTGTAACCCTGTAGGCATTTTAGGGGAAAGGTTGTCATACAGCATTTTTAGACATTTCAGTGTCTTCTTAATACAAATCCACTGTATGTCAATGTCATAAGGTTCCCATTTTTTGTAATGCTTGGTTAAAAATAGATGTTGTTTTCCCAGGCTGGAAATAAAGGGCAAATAGGCTAAAATTTTAAACTTTTACATATCACCACAAAACTTTTTTTTGCTTACATTTGTACAACCACTTTTTGTATTGCAAGTTTTCTGAAATGCTATGTTGATATATCCAAATGAGGTGAGATATTGTAATATTAGGCATATTTGCACGTAATTGACAATTGATGAAGATCAATGGAAACTTAAAACCTAGTGCATAATTTTGTTGATACAAACCATAAACATGTCCTGAATTGTTTTGTTAAATTTCAACCTTGTTTTTTTTCATTATTAAACTTAGAAATATTAAACTACAGTGAGCCTGATCAATTTTTTAAAATGAGGGAGGAATTAAAAAAAAAAAAAAATAGTTGTCCGTGCCATCAATAGACTTTGGTTGACTGGCATTTTGTGAGTATATCTCTGAGGACATCTTGAGTCTTAATGTCATTGTCATTCCAATCAAACCTTATTCATATCATTACTGTGTTGGGACCACATCTGAATCAGTGAGATTAATTGACATTCGCTGAATAGAAATCTCAACTTTGCAGACGGTTAGAAAAATCTCTCCCAGAGTCAATCTGAACCGTATTATGGCACATGAACTGTTTGTTGTAGCATTATCTTTGGCAGAGGTAAATGGACAACTTCGTTCAGGATCGAAGGCCATACTCGCAACGATCATAATTGCTGGTGTTGTAATGCCCTGATCACCTTTATGACAAAGACCTAGACAAGGAGCCAATGCTCATAATTGATGGTGAAACTCTGGTTATTGCCATTGCTAAGCCAGAAAGAGCAAAGAAATTTGGAGACCTTGCTGGTGTCTTTGTAGAGGTTGTACTCAAAAGCGAATCAAAATTCCAACGGATTGATGTCTTGTTTGATCGCTACCTAGCACACTCAATCAAAAGTGGAACACGGAATCGCCGTGGAAGAGACTTGGTGGCAATCCGAAGACCTGTTGAAAGCACAGATTTGCCTCTTCCTGCGAAGTGGGAAAACTTCATTGCTCATCAGGACAACAAGGCTGACCTTGCTCAATTCCTGTCACAACAGCTGATTCTGAGAGCACAAGTCAACAAAATCATAG
Organism: Corythoichthys intestinalis; assembly: GCF_030265065.1. NCBI lineage: Eukaryota > Metazoa > Chordata > Actinopteri > Syngnathiformes > Syngnathidae > Corythoichthys > Corythoichthys intestinalis. The sequence goes on along the minus strand of NC_080404.1, from coordinate 26,536,757 downwards.
TGGCAGCAAGTGGTTTTAGTAATGAAGACGGTGTCGAAGCGTCTAATGCAATACTGAACACAAGTTGCATGGAAGCTAAGCATGAGGAAGCCGACACCAGAATTGTTCTCCATTGCATAACAAGTAAGGCATCAACCATTGTTGTTTCAGCTAGAGACACTGACATATTAATCTTACTAATTGCCCACTTCCACATGATGCCATGCAAAACGCTCTGGATGAAAGCAGGTACATCAAAGGAGAGAAAGTTCTTCCCGATCCATGCTATTGTGAAACAACTGAAGCTGGAACTACAGGTTCTGAAACTGCTTCCAGCTTTCCATGCACTGAATGGAAGTGATTCCACGTCATACATTGCAGGGCACACAAAAAGTCAAGTTAGGATGTGTTTGTCAAGCACCATCAACTCTTAAAGGGACTTGGTGAAGGTCCAGAGCTTAGTGAACGCACCAGTCAGAATGTAGAACAGTTTGTCTGCAAACTATATGGATCAATGGATGCGGACTATATCAATGACGTCAGAGCAAGCATGCTTGTAAGAGGCATGACAATAGCAAGGTTGCCACCAACTAGAGATGAACTGTGCTTCCATATTCATTGTTCTCATTTTCAAGCTTTAGTGTGGAACCAAGCTAACTTGCAAAAGCCAGTCCTCTCACTACCTGAGACCATGGGTTGGAAATTTCAGGAAAATTTGCTTGTTCCTCAGCTCATGTCTCTGGCACCAGTTCCAGAGGCTTATCCATCCATCCATCCATCCATCCATCCATCCATCCATCCATCCATCCATCCATCCATCCATCCATCCATCCATTATCTTCCGCTTAGTCCGAGGTCGGGTCGCGGGGGCAGCAGCTTTAGCAGGGAAGCCCAGACATCCCTCTCCCCAGCCACTTTAGCCAGCTCCTCCGGCGGGATTCCAAGGCGTTCCCAGGCCAGCCGAGCGAAATATGCTCTCCAGCGTGTCCTGGGTCGACCCCGGGGCCTCCCCCCGATGGGACATGCCCGGAACACCTCTCCAGGGGCCTCCCAGGAGGCATCCGAACCAGATGCCCGAGCCACCTCAACTGGCTCCTCTCAACGCGGAGGAGTAACGGCTCGACACCAAGCCCCTCCCGGATGACCGGGATTCTCACCCTACCTCTAAGGGAGAGCCCGGACACCCTGTGGAGGAAACTCATTTCGGCCGCTTGTATCCGGGATCTTGTTCTTTCTGTCATGAACCACAGCTCGTGACCATAGGTGAGGGTAGGAACGTAGATCAACCGGTAAATTGAGAGCTTCGCCTTTTGGCTCAGCTCCTTCTTCACCACAATGGATCGGTGCAGAGTCCGCATCACTGCAGACGCTGCACCGATCCGCCTGTCAATCTCCCGCTCCCTCCTACCGTCACTCGTGAACAAGACCCCAAGATACTTGAACTCCTCCACTTGGGGCAGGATCTCATCCCTGACCCGGAGAGGGCATGCCACCCTTTTCCGGCTGAGGACCATGGACTCGGATTTGGAGGTGCTGATCTTCATCCCAACCGCTTCACACTCGGCTGCGAATCGCCCCAGTGAGAGTTGGAGGTCACGGCTTGATGAAGCCAACAGCACCACATCATCTGCAAAAAGCAGAGATGCAATGCTGAGGCCACCAAACCGGACACCCTCAACGCTTTGGCTGCGCCTAGAAATTCTGTCCATAAAAATTATGAACAGAATCGGTGACAAAGGGCAGCCTTGGCTGAGTCCAATCCTCACTGGGAACGAATTCGACTTACTGCCGGCAATGCGGACCAGACTCTGACACCGGTCGTACAGGGACCGAACAGCCCTTACCAAGGGGCTCGGTACCCCGTACTGCCGGAGCACCCTCCACAGGACTTCCCTAGGCACACGGTCGAACGCCTTCTCCAAATCCACAAAACACATGTAGACTGGTTGGGCGAACCCCCATGCACCCTCGAGGACCCTGCTGAGGGTGTAGAGCTGGTCCACTGTTCCACGGCCGGGACGGAAACCACACTGCTCCTCCTGAATCCAAGATTCGACTTCCCGACGGACCCTCCTCTCCAGCACCCCTGAATAGACTTTACCGGGGAGGCTGAGGAGTGTGATCCCTCTATAATTGGAACACACCCTCCGGTCCCCCTGGGACCACCACCCCAGTCTGCCAATCCAGAGGCACTGTCCCCGATGTCCACGCGATGTTGTAGAGGCGTGTCATCCATGACAGCCCCACAACATCCAGAGCCTTTAGGAACTCCGGGCGGATCTCATCGACCCCCGGGGCCTTGCCACCGAGTAGCTTTCCAACAACCTCAGTGACTTCAACCCCAGAGATTGGAGAGCCCACCTTGGAGTCCCCAGACTCTGCTCCCTCCAAGGGAGGCGTGTCGGTGGAATTGAGGAGGTCTTCGAAGTATTCTCCCCACCGACTCACGACGTCCCGAGTCGAGGTCAGCAGTACCCCATCTTCACTATACACAGTGTTAATGGTGCACTGCTTTCCTCTCCTCAGACGCCGGATGGTGGACCAGAATTTCCTCTAAGCCGTCCGGAAGTCGTTTTCCATGGCCTCGCCAAACTCCTCCCATGTCCGAGTTTTTGCCTCGGCGACTGCCGAAGCTGCAGTCCGCTTGGCCAGCCGGTACATGTCAGCTGCCTCCGGAGTCCCACAGGCCAAAAAGGCCCGGCAGGCCTCCTTCTTCAGCTTGACGGCATCCCTTACCGCTGGTGTCCACCAGCGGGTTCGGGGATTGCCGTCACAACAGGCACCAATTACCTTACGGCCACAACTCCGATCGGCCGCCTCAACAATGGAGGTGCGGAACATGGCCCACTCGGACTCAATGTCCCCCACCTCCCCCGGGACAAGGGAGAAGTTCTGCCGGAGGTGGGTGTTAAAGCTCTTTCTGACAGGGGATTCTGCCAGACGTTCCCAGCAGACCCTCACAATACGTTTGGGCCTGCCAGGTCTGGCCAGCATCTTCCCCCGCCATCGGAGCCAACACACCACCAGGTGGTGATCAGTTGACAGCTCCGCCCCTCTCTTCACCCTAGTGTCCAACACATGCGGCCGCAAGTCCGATGATACGATTGCAAAGTCGATCATCGAACTGCAGCCTAGGGTGTCCCGGTGCCAAGTACACATATGGACACCCTTATGTTTGAACATGGTGTTTGTTATGGACAAACCGTGACAAGCACAGATGTCCAATAACAAAACACCACTCGGGTTCTGATCGGGGGGGGGGGGGGGGGGCGTTCCTCCCAATCACGCCCCTCCAGGTCTCACTGTCATTGCCCACGTGAGCGTTGAAGTCCCCAAGAAGAACGAGGGAGTCCTCAGAGGGGGCGCTCTCCAGCACACCCTCCAAGGACTCCAAAAAGGGTGGGTATTCTTAACTGCTGTTAGGTGCATAAGCACAAACCACAGTCAGAACCCATCCCCCCACCCGAAGGCGGAGGGAAGTTACCCTCTCGTCTACCGGGGTAAACCCCAACGTACAAGCGCCAAGCCGGGGGGCAATAAGTATGCCCATACCTGCTCGGCGCCTCTCACCGTGGGCAACTCCAGAGTGGAAGAGAGTCCAACCCCTCTCGAGAGGATTGGTACCAGAACCCAAGCTGTGTGTGGAGGAGAGTCCGACTATATCTAGTCGGAACTTCTCTGCCTCACACACCAGCTCGGGCTCCTTCCCTGCCAGAGACGTGACATTCCATGTCCCAAGAGTTAGCTTCTGCAGCTGGGGGTCGGACCACCAAGGCCCCCGCCTTTGGCTGCCGCCCAACTCCCTAGGCACCCGACCCCTTTGGCCCATCCCACAGGTGGTGAGCCCATGGGAAGGGGAACCCACGTTCCCTTTTCGGGCTGTGCCCGGCCGGGCCCCATGGGGACAGGCCCGGCCACCAGACGCTTGCCTTCGAGCCCCACCTCCAGGCCTGGCTCCAGAGGGGGGCCCCGGTAACCCGCGTCCGGGCAAGGGGAACTTGAGTTCATTTGTTTTACTCATCATAGGGAGCTTTTTGAGCCATGCTTTGTCTGGCCCCTCACCTAGGACCTGTTTGCCATGGGTGACCCTGCCAGGGGTTTAAAGCCCCAGACAACATAGCTCCTAGGATCATTGGGACACGCAAACCCCTCCACCACGATAAGGTGATGACTCACGGAGAGGCTTGTGAGAAGCTCATATCCTGTGCCTGCTCCACAGGACACAAGACAGGTCGATGTGGATGCAAGCCTAACCCATGTACTACATTTTGCAAATGCAGATTGTCAAATAGTACTTGCATGAATCAGTAGCTTTTATTATGTCAGTAGGTGACACTATAGTCTCTTTGTTTATTGATGACAACTTTCCAAGGGTTGGATAAGATTGAATAAGCCAATAGGTTATGCTTACATTCAAATGTTCATGTTTATAATGTAACAATTCTGGTCATGGATATACATTTTCAACCTGTGGATGTATAATTCAGTGTTATTGAGTAATAGTTAAACTACACCACAAACTACGGTAAACTACAGTATTGGTTACAGAACAAAACAACGTTTTGTCAAGAATGTTGTTCAAAAAACAAACAGTTTGTTGCAAATCTGTCAACTCATTAAGAAGATACTGCAAAAAGAAAAAGTCGGTCATCTTGAAAGAGTTGGTCTCCAAAATGGTGTCAGTTCATTTATCTATTGCAGAGTATTAGCACACAAAATTTGGTGCAAATCCATCCATCCACTCCAAAGTTATTGGACGGACAAGAAATACAGCGGCGGCCATATTTGTTTTGTCGTTTACAGCTAAACCGTAACTTTTCATGATTGACATACGGCAGAAATGATTCAGCACCCAAAAATTATATAGAAACAACACCTGAATTACTTTTCCTCAAAAAAGCCTACACCTTCTTATTTAAAGCCCTTTTTTGATTTGGGGACCTGGCTATATTAAAAAATCAATCATAAAGACTCACACAGAGCCATAACCATGTGCATCACCATACTTAGTTCAAACCTATGATGTATCAGAAGGAAAGGATTCCCGCAGGAGGCATATGAGCCAGTGAAAACAGTAGTTGAGACTCGTAGAGTTTATCGTGCAGAAGTGGGTCATGCAAGGAAATAAGTCCCGAAGAACATGATTCTGGGGATATTCTACCCAACAGGTTCAAGCTGGAGGAAGAATCACCATCACATGGCACAAGTGATGAGTACGACACGGAAGCATTAGCTTTCGCTCCATTTCTCGGGCACCTACTGAATACCGAATGGTGAATATCTTACATGTATCCTTCTCAACTCTTCTCAACAGCAAGCAAGCAAAACAATAATTTATCATCTCAAAATATTAAATCAGAGTATTTTTACAGGTGCACTTTTGGAGGCGGGCCAGCAACTCCGGCTAATGCCCTTTTATTTCGGTTCCAATGTTATTTATAACACCTCTTTATCGGAAAAGAAGTGAAATATTTTGATCAAACAACAAGTCCAATTTCACACCGGAGTGTTTGTGTTGGCGCAATTTCCCACAGAACACGTATTAACCACTATTGTGATAAACATAATTAAATTGCTTGGAAAGAACAACTAAAACAATGGCTGCCACAGCAGTAAAACTACACGAACTAGAGCGCTGCATGCAAAAAAAAGACTCCCTATTCATAAACCACTTCACTCAGGCATCACTGGCCAAGAGCGGGGGATTTAAATTGGGATTAAAACTGCATAATGTGCATCTTTGGTTTATTCTACAAACAAAAGGACTACGGGTCTCAAACAAGTCCAGTCTAATTCAGTAAAGTACCCTCTGAGGTTACAGTGGGGCTTTAAGGCATATTTCCTCAAAAACCTCAAGTGCTGCAGTACAATACAATGAGAAAGATTGTGAGAATGCTTTTAGGTCACGTTTTTCATAAAAGTAACTTAACTCTCCTCCAGAAATCAGAAACAAATCCAACCAAATACACCTTTAGCGTGCCCATCTTGTGATTCTCCACGGTTCTTACCAACATGATCAATAGATGCCATTTCTGTCACCTAACACCTCACTAGATATTGTTTAGTGACGCACGATAATACATTTTTCAACCGATAACCGATAATTTCCTCCTCGTTCTAGCTAATAACCGATAATGTCAAGCCTATAATTGTAATAAAAGATATATGTAAAACTTTAAAGTATACACAAGAGCAAATATTACTGTGCAAAATTAGAATTTATTGCTCTTTTTTTTAACATCAAACAAGTAGTAATTCCACCATCTAAATAATGACAGATTGCCTGACATTGTGTAATGGTGAACTTTCGACAACAATCACTTCCAGAGTAAATACCTAAAATGCACAAAAATGCTTTTAAAAGTAAACCATTCCTAACATATATAACACTGCTACACTGCAAAAAAACCTCCTTAAACTCTGTGTATTCTATTCAATTGTAATCTATTGGAAATAAGTGAAATTACTATCTGCCAGCGCTTTAAGTATATTTCACTCAGATTTTTGGAAATAAGAAAAATAGCTAGCTGAAAATAAGCTTAACAGCCTTATTTTAAGCAATAAATTACTTAACCTAAAAAAACGTTTTTGTTATAAATGTTCTTTATTCAAGAATAGGTAGGGTTCAAAACATTATTTGAAAGCACATTTTTCTTGATTTAGGTGAAAAATGACCAATTTTTAGATGTATGGACTTAATAAGACCAAATGGTAATATTTACTTCAAGTAAGTGGAATAATCTGGCGCATTCATCTGTTGACCAATCTTTAACACTCAAAACAAGATGGAGAAAATTATTTGACTAGATTTAAGAACAATTATCTGATTAAGACGTTATAAATTTAAAGCGTACTGCATGCATTACTGACTGACTTCTTGTGAGTGTAGTTTGGTACATGTTGAAATTATCATCTCACCACTGTGCCGTCATGATAATCATGCTTACTTGACATTACTTGTCCAAATGTCCGTTGTGAAACTGATGTGATCGGCATGTTTTTCACAAAGAATGGTGGTCGTATAAACTGCATTATTTTTTTCATCCGGGTTTTGGCTCTTGGGTCACTTCGGTAAAATACGTCTTTCGTCCGACCAAGTCTGGCATCTCTTCCCGCCTGTGCTCTTCAGTCCGTCCGGCCACAAAGTGAGCATCCTTGCTAGGCCTCAGTCTGGCCGTGGTGCTTAATGTTTTGAACCACAGATGAGTGGCGGCGGCGCTGCCGTCAAAAACGTCTCCAATTGTAACAAGCCTCGAACTTAGCTTAGTTTATGTTTGTTTACATTAGTTTCAGCCTTCGCGCATGCAGCAGCCTCGTATTCGTTCCAAAAATCTTTGTGATACAGCTTTAAAAAGGCCTGATCAGTTTATTGATATTGAATCAGGACGGTTTCTTTCTGCCTCGTGGAACTTCTGCAGTGCATGTTTTGCAGATGGCGAGAGCGTCCGTTGTTCCACACACGGAAAAATCAACCCATGCTGGTGACAGAGCCGCCATGATAGCCAACTGCCTTGGGAACGTGTCACTCATGCAACAGGGGCTTCAAAGGGAGGAGGGGTTAAGGAGGCGGCGGTGCAGAATTGGACAAAACTGCTTCGATTGCGCACATTTGGAGGCTACAGCATGCATACACCATAATTTCCCAAATATAAGGCGCACCCGTGTATAATGCGCACCCCAAATTTACTTGTAAAATCTAGGGGAAATTATTGTACCCGTTTATAACGCGCATCCTAATTTTAGCACCAATCAATAGAAGAATACAAGAAAACAGAGCTCGTGTACAGATACAGAAATGTCATTTTACTGACTGGTGCAACACAGCACAAGCATAGCACATTGGTAGTTCAAAACATTACCATAAACTGACAATATTTACGGTAATAATATGATTTGACAACTTCTCCAACTTACCAGAATCTAGGATAAAATAAAACATGTGACTTTTCTTTTACAGGCTGCTGTATAACTTGCTTGTTTCATCATGATGAATAAATGTTTCTTCCATGGACTGATATGGTAAAATGAAAGTGAGAACGTAAGTCGGAAATCCGTGAGAGCTCATCACTTTCAACACGACAGTAACAATAGCAACTATTGTTATTTGGGTTTGAGTTTCCCGAGGGACAGATATAGTTGACGGACACAGGAAGTCTGTGTGCTTATGTTTGTCATGGTCCGAGTTGCGGAGCTGCAATAAACATGAACTCAAACGAGTTCAAGAAACTAAATTCTGTGCTTTATGAAGAGTGAAAAAAGCAGAATTTAACACAGATAAAATCATTCGGCCGATTAGAGTGAAGTATTACCGAAACAAAATGGTGACGTCACGTACCGTAATGGTCAGCAACGGATCGCCGCATACTTCTTCAACACAACGTGGCCGTGTCAATAAAAAAAATCAGTTTATATAGATATGTAATATATATATATATATATATATTTCTGTCTCCATCCATGTACCCGTTTATAATGCGCACCATGATGTTACAAGTTGATTTTGGGGGGAAAAAAGTGTGCGTTATATTCGGGAAATTACGGTAATTATCGGATTGCATTATCGGTTGATTTTTTTAAAATCTGGATAATCTGTGTGACGTCATAATTTCCATTATCGGCCGATAATTATCGGTAACCAATATTATCGTGCATCTTTAATATTGTTTTAGATTTCGTTAATGTGTTGACTGTTCTGGAGTGAGGCAAAAATAGCAGCAAAGTGTGTTATGTACATTCATAATTGGTTCAGGAGGGCTTTTATATCCTGCGGTTGGAAGTCCACCCAAGAAAACCATGTGATAACTGCGTTTACATCCCACTGAGATGTAAAGATCATTTACCCAAAACATATGCTGTTGCCTTAATGGTTAGTGATATTTGTGTGACTGCGTCCAACAATTAATGAGGGAGAAAGAGGACTGGCGTTTACCTCCGGGTGTTCCTTCAGTGCAACTGGCCCCTTTCTCTGAACCCTGACTCGCCGTCTCATCGCCCTTCCTCCGTCTTCCCCCGTTGAACTCTAGCCTCGTCCTCTCATCCCCCACCTCCAGCCCTCTCCTCAGGGTCCAGTAGAAGTGATTTATCTTAGCGTGAAAAGACTTGTGATGACGCTGAACTGGGGAGGGGGGCCGCAGGGCCCTTGGCATTGAATGCTTCGGTGGCGTTTGCATGAAGTTCACGGCCTCGCGGCCACAATAAATGTCAAGTGCTACAAACGTCCTGTAAATAAGACAGAGCACTGCCATAGCCGCAGTTTGCTTATGGACTGGAAACGCAAAAGGTGTGTGCATGGGTTTGTCTTCATGAACCCACCCTTATTATCCATTTAAAATAAAAGGCAACAAATCTTGAATTTGATAGAGTTGAGCATGGGTTGGTTGTGGGCTTTTCTATGCAGCAATTTATTTGGTCGCATTAAAAAAAAAAAAAAAAAAGCCTTATTTAAAGCCAGAGAATCCCACAACATTCCTTTGAACAAATACAGCACAGCACAATCGAACCAAAAAAAGTTTATTGACCCGGGCTGATTTGATTAATAGTCTTCCTTTTCGAACTTTGAGTTGGCTGGCTTTCATTACCACTACATTTGAGATCTACAGTATGATATAATTTGTCATCATCATCAAATCTTATTGGCTATACATTGCCATTTCAGCTTCCCTAATGGACATACATGTTCTGAGAGAACATGTGTTATCATGCTGAAAAAGTAAAAGCCTTTTTATTTTATTAGAATCTTAATGTAATAGCAAGGACCGTTAATACAGTCGTATGAAAACGTGTCCGAACCTTTTGAAATTTCTCACATTTCTGTATAAAATCACCATCATATGTAATCTGATCTTTGTCAAAATCGCACAGATGAAAAAATAGTGTCTGCTTTAACTAATTAGGATAGTATGCAAACAATGACAGAAGGGGGGTGATAAGTAAGTGAACCAACACATTTAATATTTTGTGCCCCCCCCATGGCAGCAGTAACTTCAACCAAACATTTCCTGTAGCTGCAGATCAGTCTGGCACATCGATCAGGACTAACCTTGGCCCATTCTTCTCTACAAAACTTCTATAGTTCGGTCAGATTCCAGGGATTACTGGCATGAATCGCTGTCTTTAAGTCATGCCACAGCATCTCAATGGGGTTCAAGTCTAGACTTTGACTTGGCCATTCCAGAACATGTATTTTGTTCTTCTGAAATGTTTCTGAAGTTGATTTACTTCTGTGTTTTGGATCATTGCCATGTTGTAGCATCCGTCCTCTTTTTAGCTTCAAGTGTCTGACAGACGGCCTCAGGTTTTCCTGCAAAATATCCTGATAAACTTTTGAATTCATTCTTTCATTAATGATTGCAAGTTATCCAGGCCTTGAGGCAGCAAAACAGCCCCAAATCATGATGCTCCCTCCACTCTGCTTCACGGTGGGGATGAGGTGTTGATGTTGATGAGCTGTTCCATTTTTCCTTCAAACATGATGTTGTGTGTTACTCCCAAACAATTCAACTTTGGTTTCATCAGTCCACAAAATATTTTGCCAAAACTTCTGTGGGGTGTTCAAGTGTCTTTTTGCGAACATTAAATGAGCAACAATGTTTTTTTTAGACAGCAGTGGCGTCCTCCGTGGAGTCCTCCTATGAACACCATTCTTGACCATATTTTTACATATATTTGATGTGTGCACAGAGATATTGGACTGTGCCAGGGATTTCTGTAAGTCTTTCACAGACACTCTAGGGTTCTTTTGTTAACCTCTCTGAGTATTCTGCGCTGAACTTTTGGCGTCATCTTTGGTGGACGGCCTCTCCTTGGGATAGAAGCAACAGTGCCAAACTCTCTCCATTTGTAGACAACTTCTCTGACTGTCGATTGATGAACATCCAGACTTTTATAGATTGTTTTGTATACTTTCCCAGCTTTATACAAATCAGCAATCCTTGATCACAAGTCTTCAGACAGCTCTTTTGACGGAGTCATGATGTACATCAGACAATGCTTCTCCTCAAGACAATTCTTATCAGGTGTGTGTTTTATAGTGGGCAGGGCAGCTTTAAACCACTCATTGGTGATTGGGCACACACTTTAATTGTTTGGTAAAAATTGGTTTCAGTTACTCTTTAAGTCTCCTTAGGCAGAGGGTTCACTTACTTATTTTTCCCCTTTTGTCATTGTTTGCATGCTACCATCATTAAACTATGAACACCTATAAATGTTTGGGTGGTTTTACTTAAAGCAGACACTTTTTTTTTTTTTACATTTGTGTGAGTTTGATAAAGATCAGATCACTTTTGGTGGTGATTTTATGCAGAAATGTGAGAAATTCCGAAAGGTCCAGATACTTTTTCAAACCACTGTAAATGTTTGACTGGTTTCCAAATCATGTATTTTTTTTTTTTATTTTTTTTTTAGCATGAACTATTACACAAGTATAAAACAACACATACATGTAACACAACACCCTTAGGAAAAATGGTTGCTAGCGGGAGAATTATATGAAGCAATCTACATTTTTACTTAGTGCTCATTCATGTCAAAGAATACGGACAGATATAATGCATGGCACCAGTCATGGAATATCCAAAATCAAAATTTGTTCACAAGTTAGCTTGTAGTAATTTAAAGTCTAATCAAGCTACCAGATATTCAATCAAAAACAAAAACCTGGAAAGTGGAAACAATCAGATATTCATGGTATATGTTCTTTGAAAATGTAGTTTGAACTGTATTTTACAAGCATTAAAGTAAGGATCACCATGTCTCAGACAAAAAGTATCTAGCACTCTTTGGCTAGGTTCATACTACAGGTCTTAATGCACAAATCCGATTTTTTGTCATATCTGTGTTTTTTGGCGTGCCCATTCAGACTGCCTTTGTCCACTGAGACCATTCAAGTATTACGCATGCGCACTAATTCGCAGTCCAACACGCGCTGAGCAAGACGACCCGCATGCGCAGAAGCATCAAATCAAATTACCACACATGCTGGCTGTCATCTGTCATTCATTGGATATCATATTTTGCTTTTTAAAAAGAGGACACAAATAACAGACATAAATAATCCCAGTTTAGGCTTATATTCAAAGTATATGGATCGACAGCATGCACGCACTGTCCGTGCATGTCACACACACATACGGGCAGTTTGGCCCGACTCTCGGCCGTGTAAGCAATGTTGAAATATTGCTTATATGGAGCAGACAGGAAACCGATCATTCTCAGGCTTATCCTCAACCCATTTTTTTTTTTTTTATGTCTGCTGTCAAGTCCGACCCTTCCTAAAAAGCCGTGTTCAAGGCAAGTTAGGCGCTAATAACGTGTCTGTTGTCAAGTCCAACCCTTCCTAAAAAGCCGTGTTCAAAGCAAGCTAGGCGCTAATAACGCACAGCTGCACCGCTACCGTAGCGTCTCTCTTGCTTTTTGGTGACGTAATTGCTGCATGAATTCGGATTTGAGAGACTGGACAGTACAGACCGCCGCGACAGTCTGGAAAAATGTGGCCCAGATCGGATTTGAACCACATACGAAAGTGACCCAGATCGGATTTGAAATGGTCCAGTTCTATGCGACTTATCACGTTCAGAACGACAAGTTAATGTCTCACTCGAGTTGGAAAAACACGAAAAAATCGGATTCGTGCATTAAGACCTGTAGTATAAACGCAGCCTTTGTTCAAGCCTTCGGATCGATCTTAACCTACCAACTAGTGAAATACAGTAATGTAGAAAAAGTGGTCAAAACAGTCAATGGTGGTCACTAGCATGCATACGTTCTACGTTTACCTCTACGTTTGTCTCATGTTACCTTTCACTACTGCCAACCTTATTTCTTCCCATTTGTAATATTCTTTGTTGAGCTTAGTACTGTTTCCTTATCCCGCAGGAGAGGAATAGGAGATACATTTATCTGGTCCACAGTCTGGCCAAAAAGCAAAGACAGAGATTACACTTACCCTACTTTAATGAGATGACAAGGTGCCTCTATTTCATTCTTAAAAGCCATTTGAGGACTCACTGAAGTCATTTCGGGACTCCGGCACAAAGTTAAAAGCATTATTTTATTTGATCAGCTTCCCCTACATCAGGAATTTCCCCATTGGTCGAAAAAACGTTGAGCAGAGAAGGTGCGAGGCTCAGTGCTATTAAGAGTTATCTGGGGAAGTACAGTGCTGCATATATCACCGCTCCCCGATGTCGTCCACCACTTGATAAACTACATTTCCTGTCAGCGTAGGACACTGAAGGTTACCGCCGCCTATGAAAAAGTGCACAACAACCACCCGGCTGGCTTGGTGACTCTTTATACCTGCTGAAGCACCACAAATCATCGGGATAATTCATAATGAGCAGGCATTTATCAGCCTCCCTCCACCACATCTCTGGCCCCCGCTTAACGATTCCTGCAGTGATAGCTAAATGCCAACATAACGACAGCTTTGGACATTTGTGAGGCATCCCAACACTGGGACGTGTACTCATGCTATTACACGTGGCGACGACATGCAGTGGTATGCAAACATTTGCCTACATGCACTCTGCTGATTAAACAGGCGCATAAATTATTGTTCTTGTCACTTTTTGATATAAAGGCACCGCATTGTTCCTCCCTCCATTGCTCACAAACATCATTCGGGGGGAGCGTGGCCTGCTGTATATCCGAGCCTCAGCAGGGACCATAAGCTGCATTTGTTCAACAGCTCCAGACACACTGAAGCAATTTATGAGCCTCTGGCTGCAGGCTGATTAGAGCAGTGCTTGTAAAATGTATTTTGGCATATATGCAGGGTTTTACTGGAGCTCCCCCTGTCACACATACATCATTGAAAGAGCGAGATGAAACAAGAGCAGCCAGGGGAGTGGCGTCGGTGTCTAGAGAGGGCATTGTTTCCTTCTCGAGGGCCTTCATTTTGGAAATGGTTAACCTCAAACTGTCAACACTTTCTTTGGACGCACAAAGGATGAAATTTGATAATTATGTTTAGAAGATAGTCCACAGTTGGATGCCTCAAAAGATGTCATCTTAATGAACATGCTTTTTCTTTGGCTTTACTGGACATTTGCCACATACGCCACCTCAGAAGGTCACCAGTGTCTTACAGTAAGATTGCACAGTACGATATGAGCAACACAATTGGTTTAAAAAAAAAAAAAAAAAAGCATATAATATAAGCTATTTATTTGTATGAGAGTGACCAGAGAAGCTTGGGAATAAACAACATAGATCTACAGTTTATTACTTTCCATATTCTTTCTGTAAGGTACTTTCAAACGGTGGTTAGTTCTTCGATTTAGTTTGTCTGCCTCATTACAAAATCACTTTAGTCCTTTATTACTGTTCAAAATAGTGTGGAGGGGCAAATGATCCTCCAGAGAGTAAAGCAAGTCCTGAACATTCAGCTCAATGGCAGGGAGACAGTCCGAGCCATCAAGCACTACATTGGAAACCACACTAAAGAAGACAAAACAAGAAAGCTCCTAACCATTCATGGAAGGTTCCATCCTAAATTCAGCACACTGAGATTATACACTACGTGGAAGGAGGGAGGCAAATTCCAATTCAATAACTCTTTTGCAGTAAATCGGTGTAACTGGCATAAACTGGAAATTTTCAAATGTCCTCATTTTAATTAATGAAATATAAGCAGTTTATTTTCATGGAGGACGACAGAGATCCAAGTATAGACAAGTTTCCTGAGCAAAATATGGGCGGCGCCATCTTGGAAAATGTCTGCTCCAAAACTTCTGATTTAGAAAGAACAATGTGAATTTCTGTTGAAGTAAGCAGTGTGTTGACAAAATTAAAACTGCAAAATCAAGCCAGAGGAACCAACGGAATCACCAAAAATAGATTCAGCATGACGTAGATGAGATTGTATGGTTGTTCTTAATACTTTTTTGACGTATGCCCTTAAAAATTGGTGACTAATCTTACAACGTTGTATATAGCGTGCAATATGATACAAAAATAAAACACAATTTTTTAAATAATATGAATTAATTGGTAATATTGTAACATATAACCTGGAGCAATAAAATAACAATCAATATCTACAGCTACATCATGATTACTAAAATTAAAAGTGACTTTTGTTATAACTGTATGTAGCGCTTTTGGCAATTTCTATCATGTCTTGATGGCTACACTTCATGGCACTTCAGCTCGCAATTCAGTTTGACTTGAAGGTAGTTCGTTAGTGTGTCCAATTATACATTGAAAAGGACAATTGATAAAATTAACTCACTGATGCAATCTATGAGTCAGGGAACATTTCTTTTGCTAATTCTGAGAAGTGATCAGCAATAGTTCCGGGCAAATTGTGTATGGCAACAAATTGGCAGAATAAAATCTCCGCTTTCGTCACTTTTCATTCTACAGACTTCGTCTTTATGACCAGTGTTGTTAATCTTACTTTTAAAAAGTAATTAATTAGTTACAAATTACTTCTCCCAAAAAGTAATTTAGTAACTCAGTTACCTGAACGTAAGAGTATTTAGTTACTTGGCAAAGTAGGCTAACTGGTGTTACCTTTCATGTTTTTTTTGCTCCATTTTTTCCAAAAAAAACCCCAAACACACACACACACAAAAAAAAACATAGTAACCTTTGCTATGTTTCAAACATAGCAAACATAATTTTTGGAAGTCGTTTATTTATTATTTCATTTCGACGTGAGAGTTTTAAAACTTTTTCATCATTTAATGATACATTCAAGTAAAGATTTTGCCGATTTAGAAGTATTTTAGATAAAAAGTTACTTAGGTTTGCTAGGAAGGTTCATTACAACAGAGCCTTTCTGAGAAGTATACTGCTCTAAAATGGCGGCTGTTTACTAACGTGACCGAGCCTGTCATTTCACATGTAGTTCTATTGCATGACATATTGTAGGCTGTTGGCTACAGTCAGGAATTATTGGAGCCACCTAGCCTAGCATCGCGTTTGCAACAGCGGCACAACAGCGTCACAACAAACACTTCGCTCTCAGTGTCTCTGACTTTTCTCGCGTCATTCAACCAACGTAGTAACGCACATTGTCTCGTTGCCGAAACGATGACAAAATATGAATGGAGGAAAAAAACGTAATGCACGAAAAACGTACAGATTTTGAACGTACGGCGTATGCATTGAAAAATCAGTGCTCACTTGTACAAATTACGCCGAAACTGTACAACTTGACAGGTATGTTCGTGTACAGAATTATAACTACCTGTCTGCCTGTGCTGACGTGAGGTGTAGATTGATACGCCGGCCGCTTGAGTGACTAAAATGAAGTGAAATTACAAATTATATTACATTTGCTAAATGCAGAAGTGCTAACAGGAATTTTGTTGTTACAACGAAATACTACAAGGTATGTACATATAAACAAAAATAGTATGTCATTCTTTTTTTTGGCATATATTGATCGCAATAATACATTTGGACAAAGTGATTCCATTTCTTGTTTTATTTAAGATGATTGGTGCATGTGCAAAACAGGTCAATAAATCACAATTTATAAAATTATTAGAAAAATAGCATACAAGAATGTGATATCAGACAGCAGAGCTCCAGAAAGGCTTGAGAGCCTCGCCGAACTTTCATCAGACATTAGGCAGACAGTCCAGATGGGCATTCTCCCGCTTTCCTCGGTAATTCCAGCTCCAATAACGTTTCTTAAAGTTGCTGCATTTAAAAAGCTCGTAGTTGGATCTCGGGATTGAGCTGATGGTCCGCCGCGAGGCGAGCTACTTTCTCAGCCCCAGCCTCTCGGCGGCCACCGAGTAGAACGCACGTAGTCTCGATATGTGTCCATCAACGTACAGTAAGTGTTGCTGTGAGGCACATCAACTTATCTTTCCTTGCCTAACAGCGTTTTCCACCTGTAAACAAATGAACAAAAAACTTGTAACACTTGCATGTATGCGTTGACATAATTGTGCCATCCAACACGTAGTGATTAACAACAGGCTAGCAGCAGATTGCATGTGTTGCAGCCACAGTATTTGTAGTAAATAATATTAAAGATCATCATAATTACAATCATCGTAATAACAATGTCAAAGCCAACTAGTCATTTCATGCGCAAGATTATAGCTTTAGTATTTATTGCGCACCGGACACATGAGAATGCATGGATAGGAAGAACACATCTTCCATAACAGCAGCAACATGGCTACAAAAACACTTTCGGTCTTTGTGGTGGCACGACCTTGGTTCCACATCTGCCTTCATGAACATTTGTCCTCCAATGTCGTGATGATGGCATGCGGTGTTTCCAAATTGTCTTTTTTAAGGGATTTTGATGACTAATGTTGTTCCAGCTCCACTGTTGTTTTGGATGGAAAATTCTAAAACGGGCATTGCGAGCAGACATAAGGAAATAAAGCGGAAGTACCTTGGAAACTTGTCTATCTCCTAATGAGACGTTGAAATTCTGAGGATTTGGATGATTTGAGGTTGAACAAAGTCATAGAAAGATGTTGATGATCTATTAGGTATTGAGTCGTTCTATGTCTTCACCACCGATAATGTGAATAAAACAAGTTCAAGTTAATAACAGTTTTATGCTAGTATTGGAATGTAACTAAAAAAATCTCATTCACTTTACATTGTTACATTAAATGGGGAAAAATGGTTTTAAAATCATTAAAAAATAAAAGTCGACTGGCGTCACAGAACAGATTGTGGTCTTTGGAATTTCCATTGTTCCCCTTTCCTTGTCCTTTATTCAGACTCCTGACCTTCAGCAGTAAAAAAATATGAAAATAAATCTTTTTCAAATACTTCTCAATGTTCCGGTCTTCAACCAGCATCCATGCACTCTGGCAACCTGTCACCCAACTTTCAGCATGATTTACTGCAGCTTTATCATCTCACCAGAACAATTGCATTAACAAGTGCCGGAAGGCCTTGGTGATACCATGTGAGATCTTTATTGAATTGAAATTATGTGACAACAGGCCTTCTCATTGTTCCACCTTGTGGACCTTATGCTTTGCTTCACTCCATAGTCACATGGTCACGGGTGCGGTCATTTTTCCTATGTTTGGAGGCCTACTGTATGTAAGTGAATATGAGCTTTGTGGCATTTTGTCGGAGATTAATTGCCTTTAACAAAATTGCAGTTTTTCTTTTTTAAATTTATTTTTATCTAACTTTTGTCCACTGACCGGAGCATGATTTATTTTTCCATGTGATACGCTTTAATTCATGTTTTCAGTGATAGGCGCGTTCTATTTAGGTGAGATAATTGCACACGCTGGCTGGGTAAAATAGTGAATTGTAACCCAAAATGGAACTGAGCTATAATAAATTATATTAGTTGCATCTGTGTTTTTCCTGCCTTCAGGCCAACATTTTGTTGAACATTTTACATCTTTCCCCAAATGTTGTGCTTGACCTCTTGTGTAATGATGACAGTCTGAATAAAATTAAAGTCCAGGCCATCCTGTAGAATCCTTTCACTGTTTGAAATAGGGCATATGGGGCTAACTTGTAAATGTTACAGAGTTTGTCTGAAACAACCTTTGTGTCTTTTTTCCTGGAAAAGGATCATAACCATGCACAGACAATAAATGTCTAATAACCCCCCCCCCCCCCGCCCCCCCCCCCCAAAAAAACCTGATAATTTACTCTAATTCGGTAGAAAGACATCAGGACTGCTAGCCTTGACATGTGCTTATAAGACCAGTCAGAAAACACAGGGTCCTCAAAATTGTCTTGCAAAAAGGCTCTACTGCATAATAGATTTTTTTTAGTTAATTTTCTCTTTTCTCTCTTCCATCTATATGGACTGTAGACATTTTGCTGCAAACTAGCAAATACAAAAGTAGCAGATTTATCTGCATCTTAATACTTTTACAGTGGTGTGGCATTTTCGAATTATGTTTGTTTTGTCTGTTGTAAGCCAGTGTTTAAATGTCTAATAGTCAACTGGCAATTTGTTGTTGTGAATCTCAATTTTTTTAAGCCGCACAAAGAATCAAAATCGAATTACGATATCCTCAAAAATACCAGGCCTATTCTTATCCCATTCCAATTTTGAATATTCAGTGTTGATATACAGCATTGACAAAGGACACAACCATAGGAAACAAACAGCTATTCTGACCACGGTATCCCACTGCATTAGTGATATTTATGATCCTTGTGTAAACGTAAATTAAAGTGAATAGGAAATGAAGTCGTCTCTGGGGTGTCTTTCATGTCACATGATTCAGTAATTCATTGATGCAGAAAACTGTACAGTTTGCATGATTATGCCATTGCTTGGTGAAAAACATGTCTGTTGGAACAAGACAATCTTGTATGCAAAGAAGCAGCTAGCATCCTGAGAGAATCAATAAAGTGCATGGGTTTTTGGATTTATGGTGACATCCTATCGATCAATTAGGAGCTGACTGTTGAAGGCGGTACAGCTAATGGATGGATGGATGTTCAAGGCACTCCAAGATGCCAATAGGTATTACAAGTAAATCAGAGGTTAGACGGAATTACTGTACATCAGATTTTGCGCTGGAAAATACTGTCACTTTGTACAATATCAGTTTAAATAAATTTTACTGGACAGTTTTGGCACACCTTAACAAATCCTAAGAAACTGGAAAACACTACAACACTAAAAATGTGACATGTTTTACATTAAGTGAAAAAAATTAATGTAAATGTGTAATTGTTGCACCATATATCATTTAAATTTAACTGACTTTTCTGTGCTGTGGACAAAGACGCTGTCTGGTGATGAAGAGTTGCTTTATTTGTCCTCCAATATTCTCAAAATGGTTGCCTTGTGTTAGAAGAAAGATTGAGCCAAAGCATGGGGGGCATGATATGCATAACCCCATTCATGTGACGTGATTTAGGTTTAAGGGTTTTAGTCACAGGCTGATCTCGTAGCACACTCTCCGATAGGGCCCTGAATGAGGGACGGCATGAAATAAAACTCCTCCTGTGACTTCTCCGGGGGAATGGAGTCATTTAGTAGATTTCTGTCCATGTGCCTATCACTCAAACTGAGCCGCCTTCACCACACAGCTGATAATCATACATATTCCGCGCACCGGAGCGCTATAAATCTCTGTCCCGGTTTCATCCCGCCGTCGTTCATCAATCACATCGGGAGCAGGATGAAACACTGCCGCCTCGGAAATATATCATATTAGTCCCCGGGATGTTTACCAAGATAATGTGAGACAACAAGAGATGGTGAAATATGGTGCCGCCGCATTCCTTAAATTAAAAACCACTCCTCCTTCCCCTTCAGATCACCCTGCCTGCTGGGGGAGGCTTATGTCTACAAGGCGTCCTAAACACTGCCGTCCGTGCCCTTCTGTCACCTTGACACATAAGAACATTGTAAAGATGCCTGAACAAAGAAGCAACAATCAGGTTTGTATTTAATTACTTCTGCCAGGGAGTTAACCTTATGGATGGTAAGATGGGGAAAAATATTGAAAACCGTATTGAAAAAAAAGTCTGATCTTGTTTCCAATCATCTTAATTACTCCCTTCATGATTCAAGCCTCTTCTACAAGGTATGAGCAAATGAATCAGAATATATGTGGCAGTGTTTAGGCAAAGCATAAAATTGTAAATGGTAAATGGAGAGTACATATAGACAAGTTTCCGAAGTACTTCCGCTTTACTTCCTTATGTCTGCTCACAAGTTCCGTTTTAGAATTTCTCAATCCAAAACAACACTCATCAAAATCCCTTAAAAAAATAAGACAATTTGGAAATACAGCATCCATCTGTCATCATCACGACAGGGGAAGACAACATGTTCATGAAGGCAGATGTGGAACCAAGCTTGTGCCACCACAAAGACCGGGTGTTTTTGTAGCCATGATGCCGCTGTTTTATGGAAGGTATGTTCTTCCTATCCCTGAATTTTCATGTGTCCGGTGCTGAAAAAATACTTAAGCTAAAATCTTGCGCATGAAACGACTAGTCGCCTTTGATATTGTTATTACGATGATGATTGTAATTATGATGATCTTCAAATTATTTACTACAACTACTGTGGCTGCAACACATGCTATCTGCGGCTAGCCTGTTGCTATCAATGCATAGATGCAAGAGTTACAAGTTTTTTGTTCATTTGTTTACAGGTGGAAAACGCTGTTAGGCAAGGGAAGATAAGTTGATGTGCCTCACATCAACATTTACTGTACGTTGATGGACATATATCGAGACAACGTTGTTCTACCCGGGCACGGCTGAGAAGCTGGGGCTGGAGGCGGTGGCTCGCCTCGCAGCGGATCGTCAGCTCGATCCCGACCATGAGCTTTTTAACTGCAGCAACTTTAAGATGCGCTATTGGAGTTGGAATTACCGAGAACAGTGGGAGAAAGCTGGTATGGAGGACGTAATGTAGGGGGAAAGTTTGGTGAGGCTCCGGAGCTCTGCTGCATGATATCACATTCTCGTATGCTATTTTTCCAATAATTTTATAAATTGTGATTTATTGACCTGTTTTGCACATGCACCAGTTGTTTTAGATAAAACAAGAAATGGAATCATTTTGTCCAAATGCTGTATTGCGATCAATATCTGCAATATAAAACAATGACATACTATTTTTGTTTATAGGTACATACCTTGTAGTATTTCCTTGTAACAACAAAACAGGCAAATGTAATATAATTTGTCATTTCACCTCATTTTGGTCACTCAAGTGGCTGGCATATAAATCTACACCTCACGTCAACACAGGATACAATCTCATCTACGTCTCATATACGTCGTGCTGAATCAATTTTTGGAGATTCCCTGGGTTCCTCTGGCTTGATTTTGCAGTTTTAACTTTGTCAACACACTGCTTACTTCAACTGAAATTCATGTTGTTCTTGCTAAACCGGAAGTTTGGAGCAGACATTTTCCAAGATGGCGCAGCGCATATTTCGCTCAGGAAACTTGTCTATAGCGCATTTGTCAACATGGTCACCATTCCCAAAGCACTTTACATTAGCACACATTTGCTCTTTCACTTACACATTCACACACCAATGGTGCTGCTGCCATGCAAGGTGCTCCCAACCCATTGGGGGCAAATTAGGGTTTAGTGCCTTGCTCAAGGGCACTTTGACAGTAGGCAGTCGTAGCCGTGAATCGAACCGATGACCCTTCGGTCCCAAGACAACTACCATCTGCGCTACGGCCTTCCGTTACAAATAGTTACAGTATCACTATTGATGGTAGGTTGATTGTCAGTTTTTAAACTTTTTCCTGGACCCCCAAACTGTAAAAATTTCCATAGGACTACAAAACCTGTATTTCAAAACTGCCTCTAAAACCTCTAGGTGGAAAATCGTCTTGTAGTTTAGTCCTCCACATTTTGTTTCATTGGCCTTGACCCAGAAGAGTGACACATTGGGAAAAAATATGTTGGCATTTACAGTCGACAACAAAGTACAATCTGGAATTTCACTTTCATTAAACGTTAAATTGTTCATCTGATAAGACAATTTGTCAGTTATTCATGAAAGAGAATTTATAATTCCATCCATATCATTCTTTGATGTATGGGTAATCCAAAGAGGATCCTTGTTTAACAACAGTGCAACAACAAAGTCATTCACACTCCCCGCATTAGAAGACATCAGGACACTGATCAAGGCTTTGTGTACAGTTCGCCATAATGCAGTACATTGTTGTAACCAGGAGTCGATGTTCTCTATCAATGTGAAATATAACAATGAGATCATATTTTAATGGACTACATTTACCATTTGGACATCCTCATTATCCTGGGAGCAATTTCTCTCCATATATTTGTGTCCGGTCTGAACGCCTCCTCCCCTTTTGCCGTGCAGTCTACCCTCCACTTCATTTGTCAAAGGATTCAGTAAGCATTACGCATTACTCTTCTCGAACATTAACAACACTTAACTATTGAATACCCATCAGGGTACGCTGATGACGTGTGTGATTCTGAAAATCATTAAGTGCAATTACCTCCGCCTGAGGGCACATTTGAAAGTTGATTCAAATTCAAGGTAAAACACATGAAGTCATAGATGTTATAGCATGATTCATGATTTGTTTCTTGTATTTGGATGTTTGCATGGGTTTTCTGTTTTAACACTTACTCTGTGGTAAATTACAGCATGTGCACCTTAGGTTCCTCTTTCTCTGCTCTATCCCCTTGTACATTAGAAATGTAATTTGGCGAGATAAATGTATTCTATTCCAGTTCACCGTGATCTGGACTACTGCTGCGCGGCAAAACAGCATCGCCTCCTGATTATTGAATTTTTATGGCCCGGTAATTAATTGCAGATTCTCTGTTTTGTTCTATTTCTTCTACTCTGACATTTTAATTTCGACAAAAAGCCACGGTCTCCACGCGGCCCTTCTCTGGAGATCGTAATGGCCTATAAAACATGGTGACTTATAGATATAGCGGAGACTTCACTTGGCCAATGATTGTTTGAAACCTTGCTGATCACACAGAATTTAGTCCCCTTTCCTGCCTCCTCCTGCTCGCCATCTCATCCCTGCCTTCCTTCCCCACCTCCTGAATTCATTTCTTGTCAATTAAACTGCAGCTACAGTGTCCCATCTGAAGAATAGGAATACATCAATGTGTCATCCACCAGGAATTCATTATTGGATGCGGCCCGGCAACTTTTCAAACGCGACGTTGGGGCCATTATTTCTTAAAGACGATTGTCATTACTTGACCAGGCAGGCGAACGTCCTTGGCTTGCATTGCAAGCACTGCATTTAAGGGTGAAGAGGGAATCAATCGTAGCGGAGGGTGACAGACGCCATATCTCAAAGCAGACAGCTTTGAATGCTTATATCAAATCAAAATCCTTCGCTGGCACGGAGGACATTAGTTACCCTGCTGAAAGAAACACATGTAAGCCACTTCTTGCGCTCCAGGAAGAGAGAGAGATAGGAGCTGCAGTTTTTTTTGCAGTTTGGCTCAAATGCCCATTGGTATCTAGGAAAGATTCTCAAACATACTGTAGTATTGTACTCATGTACTGTCATCAATGCATCTCTGAACCAACCAATTAAAAGCACGTGTGTGTCTATCAGGGGCGTAACTGTTCACATGGATGTTTTGAACCGTTTCAGTTTTTCATGTTCAGTTCGGTTCACTTGTGTGCCGTTTTGGGTATGTTCGTTGGTTTTATTTTTCTTTTTTTCTCATAAATATTACTAGAGCAAACTAAGCGCTCGATGCAAAACTTAAAGGGCAGATTAAGAGTTCAATGCTTGAGCATTCTACTCGGTTAAATTGTATTGAATGCACCATTCGCTGTGTCAAAACTCATATTACAATAAAAAAATTGAATTGACTGCAAGTCGCTGACGGCTGCTACCTAATTTACATAAGAAATCACGATGCTAAACATTGGCTAACCACTCTTCCTTTCGTGAAGTGTCTAGCTCCCAATTGGCATCAGTACCATCGTCTGCTGTGCCAAGTAAAACGGTGTCATCTGATGCCTCAAGTTCAAACATGTAAGGTAATTTTTCCTGGGAGCCCTCGTCATTGTTAATGCCACGAAAAAGCGATCCTGAACGGCTACTTTCGCTGGAAATATCATTGCCACTTGTGTTGCTATGGATAAAGTCCGCCATGTCTTCTGTTGCCTTCTGTAAATGACGTCACACTTCCGGGTTTGGGAAGGCAGTATTGACAGTGTGCTTAAAAAAAACCAAAAAACAAAAAAACTCTTCTTCTTGCAGTTACACGTTATAAATGACAAAGTCGTTTCGACGAACTTGTCCAAAGTTTAAATTTGTCAAATTACACCAAAATCCGACAAACTCTTCATGTGCCAATTAAGTCCTGGAAGAGTTTCTGCACAGAGCACCTCTAAGGCCTTATTCAGACTGGCAGCCAAAATCTGATTTGTAGCCCATCCAGATTGAAACTGGATGGCTCCTTCGTAGTCTGAAGGAGTCACAAAACACAGAAATCTTGATTTTTGCGAGACAGATTGAAACCACGTACCAGAGTTTCATATTCGATATGGACAAGATGCTCTTAAGTCTGAACAGCTCAGATGGGTTTTGACTGTCCGTGACATTACTCTATAACCCTTTTCACACACGCCAAAACACTATGAAAATCCCAGGATTTAAACGGGCAGCCCTTGTATGTGAAAGCAATTTCCCGAGTCGACCAACACTGAGATTACGTGGACATTTCACGGGCCGTGTCTTAGTATAATGCCCGGGAAAGTCCCGGGACAAGGCATATGTGAAAATTTATATAAAAATGATATCCATTGTTTTTGCTGTAAAAGTTTTGTTTGTGCTGCTTTTAGAGATTTTTTCAATTATTTTATTAATTTTGAGTGGTGACGTCACTCGCAGCTGTTCATTAGCTTAGCTCCCACGGCTCAGGGAGTGTACCGAATCGATCAATAACAGAGCGGTGTCCCAACAACTAGCACGATCATAACACAAACAAATTCGGGTCCATTTTGAAGTAAATTGGGGGGCTTGAGATATTAATTTCGAGTATTGACGTCACTCCATACCCCTCATTTACTTCAAAATGGTTCCGAAGTGTTGCTATTCGTTTAGGCTACCTTCGTGCTAGTTGTTCGTACACCCCTTTTTTTATTCAGAGAGTTGGTACGCTCCATTAGCCGCGGGGGGCTAAACGAGTGACGTCCCCATTTGAAATTAATATCTCAATAAAAGCATAATACTGTATCTACAAAACCTAGCTGACCTCAAATTTACCTATAAAAGAATTGTAAATATCTGTAAAACGAAAGCAGCACAAACAAAACTTTTCCAGCAAAAACGATTGACATCATTTTTATGTATATTTGCAACTATACGGAGGTCCGTAGAGATGATCACAAGGCACATATAGTATACATACACAAAGTGTCGTCCTTTTTTTTTTTTTAACTTCCAGGTCATTCTCTTGCCGTCGTGCTGCGGGATTTTGCTGTTGTGCTGCGATGCGATCCTTTTGCATTCGTGCTGCGAGCCATTTGCTGTCGTGTCGTGGCAATTAGGGTTCTTGATTTTGCCAATTTGCAATCGCGCTTTAGTAATTGGGGATCGTGTTGTGGCAGTTTGCATTAGTGCTTTTTTCTTTTGCAAAGTGTTTGCAATTGGGGTTTGTGCTTTTTTTTATTTGCAAAGTGTTTGGACTTTGCATTTCGCCTGACACCTCTCAACCACTGTAACTATCAGCTTGATATTGTGACTGCAACCAAATCTGTAGCCTGGTACTGCAGACTCACCGCTGTTCCAGCTATTGATTCTGGCCACCATTAAGCGGATAAAATTTCCAGGGCGGAGCATGCCACAGCAAACAGACAGCGGAGTGGACCAATACGCGACGGGCGGGACGAGGGACTTGCGCGCGGAAATAAACATACGAGGGGAGCGGAGTTTATTCAACATGGCTAGCGCGAGGCAGACTGTTGTCAATGACTTGTGTCGATGTGTTTTTGGTCAGTTAAAAAACGGACCGTGGATTGGAACATATTCTCGGCTCTCCTGTTCGCCATCTGTGTTGTTGTGGAGACGATGCGGAAGAGTGACGTTGCTCGTTAAGAACACGTCACGCAAATAAACCAATCTGATTTGTCGATTGATTTTGTACTTGCTCGAGAGGCCGTTAATGGGCTGGGTCCCAGGCTATACTCTCAGTGTTTGAAAAACACAGGGAGAACAGTCTGGCCGTGCCAGGCAACCAAATCTGTGCTTTCTGCAGAAAAGTTATTCTTTCCGGCCAAAATATTTAATCTTGACTGTTTATACATTTTTTTTTTTTTTTTTTACAATGGTTACGATTACATTTTTTTTTCTTTTTACAACCAGTTCAGGGTGTCCCCTGCCTACTGCCCGTAGTTAGCTGGGATAGGCTCCAGCACCTCCGCGACCCTCGTGAGGAAAAAGCGGCATGGAAAATGAATGAATGAATGAAAAACGGTCTAATTTATTGGACATATCAATCAAATGGGTGACAAGATTTTCACAGGTCCTATTGTTTTTGTATTTAAAAAATAGTCTTGTAATATTGGTTCATGTTGTATGGTGAATAAAGTTAGCTCATGGTTATACATAACATTTTGGCGACTTCACTTTGTGGTGCTGCCTTCATTCTTCCCCCATTTTTGTGGTTCTGATTGTATGGATCAGAATAGACAATTCTTTAAAATGGAGACAGCTATGTTGATCTATAAACTGAGGATTGTCCGTACTCTCAGACCTGTGGAGATGTAACACTGTGTCATCCTGTTGGCCAGAAACATGATTATCAATTGGTCAACTTGAAGCTTTACACATCAATGTCAAGTAATTAAGTCGACTTGTCAATTTAACACCGAGCACTAACATTTTTGTCCATTCATTATGTGGCAAAACGTTAGATGTCCTGTACTTGTTGTATTTTCAGCATTTGACGTCTCCACAACTCAGCACTTTGGTAATTTTGTTTCCTGAAGAGCCTAGTTGAGCCGATGATCATCACTTTACTACAAATGTTGACATCTTTATATAATGAAAAAGGTAGTTGGGATGCATCATGCAGGTAAAATCAGGTTATTTAATTTGCTGCCAGGTGATGAATTTTGCTTCCCATAAGCTAATACAGTGATACCTCTATTTCTGAATTTACTTACTTGAACTTACACTATAAATGGAATTTTCGTAATCTTTCCCATCATGCTTAAATAACGCGATTCTGCTTTCGTATTGGCCTGTTGTTGATTATGTTTCAATTTGGGTGTCGCCGTATGATGACGTGCACAGGCGCAACGGTGTTGTTGTTGTTATAGTGGGCTCGACCTCTTCGCCAAAAGAGCAAAAGCCTCCTCTCCTTATTTTCTCACAAAGAGTTTTTTTTAAGCCCACATATGGTTCACTACATTAGTAGCATATTAGCGCACAGGTCTCCTTGCTTTGCTGCAACACAAAGAGTAACATAGGCACCATCTTGAAAGAGAAGAAAGATAAGATTAAATTTTTCTATTTCCCCTTGCATTATGTTGTAATATTTTCTACATTACAGGTATTAACGGTTAGGTTAGGTACATGCAATGACTCAAATGTGTTTGGCTGTCGTTTTATCCTGGTTTACCCCTATTATAAAATTTAATGTGGTGTATCAGTAGTGCTTGGAACTAGAGATGTCCCGATCGATCGGCATCCCGATCGGCCGATCGATCGGGTCCGATCACGTCTTTTTCAAAGTATTGGAATCGGCAAAAAAATATCGGCCATGCCTTTTTTAATGCATATATATTATTTAATTAAATCGTTTTCTAAATGTATTTATCGTTACAGACATAATATGTTACACTCATCCAGAGTCTTTAGTTTAGGCTTAAGGTAGGGTTATCAAATTTATCCTGATAATGGTGGTAATTAATTTTTTAAAAAATGTATGACGTTAACTTAAAATATTTAACGCAATTAATTCATGCGTTGCACGACCCACTCACACATTGTCGTGCTCAATCTGTAATGGCGCCGTTTTACCTATATGGAGAGATAAAAGGCAGCGTAAAATGAGTAGAGCGAATTTTGGCAGCCTTTGGAGCCTTTTTTTAATTGGCTAAAGCCTTACAATCCCTCTCCCTACGATTAGATATATCATGGGAAGCAGTGTGGGGAAGCAAGGTAGCAATTGATCTTTTTCTTAACACCTTATTTCCCAACGCAGAGAAGATATATCAATTGGTAGCACTACGCACAGTCATGGTTCCACTTCCCATCATGCATTTGGGCATGGCTACAGTATCATTTACTGGAAGCTCAACAAATACACTAGATGGCAATATTTAGTCACAATATACAAAGTCACAAGTCTTTCTATCCGTGGATCCCTCTCACAGAAAGAATGTTAATAATGTAAATGCCGTTTTGAGGACTTATTGTCATAATAAACAAATACAGTACTTATGCACTGTATGTTGAATGTATATTTTCGTCCGAGTTTTATTCATTTTTTTTCTTAATGCATTGCCAAAATGTATATGATCGGGAAAAATTATCGGGAATGATTGGAATTGAATCGGGAGCAAAAAAAAGCAATCGGATCGGGAAATATCGGGATCGGCAGATACTCAAACTAAAACGATCGGGATCGGATCGGGAGCAAAAAAACATGATCGGAACAACCCTACTTGGAACAGATCAGGGCATTTACATGGAAAACGCGTACTTAAGGAATTTTCAGGTTGCACGACTACTTCCAGGACCAATTAATTTCATAAGTAGCGGGACCACTGTAGAATATTAAATGGTTTACCATGCAAATATCAATGTATACTAATTTATTCATGTACTATTGCCTTGCTTTAGAGGTGTTTAAACGTTTAGTCCCAAGGACCAAAATCAAAGGATCTAATGGCCACCTTGAAATTCTTCAACGTTAAAATAGTAAGCAGGTTAAAACCACAACATATTTACATTACCACTCAACACGAGTACAGACGCTTGTCGAAACTTTTTATATAGACAGTAATACTGTTTAAAAATGGAATAAATTAAGGATTATTCTACTCTACACTTATTTTAATCATTGTATTAAGTATGCTCACTACGTAAGATGAAATGGTGTATTAAGAATATTATTTCTCCAATCTACCTTTTATTATAGTAATCGCTGTGCTATAATTACCGTTGGCAAAATTTTGCAGTATTGTGCGGTAATTCATGCCGTGATTCTCACCCAGTTACTTTGCCATTTTGCAAAACCTATCCCTACCCTGCAAAGTTCTAAAATCTGATACTTTTTTTGAAATTCAACACCAGCAGTGTTTTAGCAAGAAACAACTTTGCAAAACCCAGTGTTGACATCAAGGATATGAAAATGTAGTCCTCTGCTGGAAATGCAATAATTCTTGTCGTTCTTTTAATATATGGCCACAGGATATTTATCTAGGAGTGTTTGTCATTCCTTTTTTGCTTTTCTGCTATCCCCTCATCATGGTGCCCTTTTCTGCTGTGTAAGCACAAGTCGGCGCAACCCATCACTCCCAAAGCGGACCCCCCTCCTGCTCCCCGTGCACTTCTCACGGCGCAATCTTGGCGTCTCTGTAATGGTCGCTGCAGTTACCATATTTCAGCCCTAATTGGGTTGGTGCTACAGAGCCAATTTAAGGAGGTAGTTTGGAGGAGAGTTCCTCTGCGACGTTGTTAGGGATTGGGATGTCTCATGTGCTGCCAGGTGTGTGCACTGTAATTGCCACTGAATGAAAAGAGCTCCTCGGAAGGGACTGTGGTTTTGTCGCGACAGTGTTTTATTCTCAACAGTGCCCGATAAGTCCATTCAGACAAAATGAGATTAGGTGGCTAGTCTTGTTTCGGTTGGTTTCCGGTGAGTTCTGCTGCCCCAAGAGAGTGCAGTGCAGTGCACACTCATCAAAATGACATTGCGTTCTATTTTATGCCCTCTTTTTTCTTTTCTTGAGAATGTCCTGCTCATGAAGCATCTTTCCAGCCGCCTGACCTTGCTTGCCGCTCCTCAGCACCACGATCTATGGCGACCATTTTCTCTCGAGCCGCTCACGACCAAGCAAAGAGATGTTAATGTCAGCCGGTGTCGCCTTAACACTCAATAAAGGACGCCGATTGGGCCCCTCCACTCTGCCAGTCGATTGGCCATCTAATGAGGAGAGGCCCGACAATAACTCTGCAAGATTCACTAGTGTTTGCCTTTCACCAGAGGCCCTAGCACAGTAATAATTCCAAGTGGATAAATGTTTTCCCGATAACAAGCTGAAATAACCTGTCGGGCTGAAGTTGATGTAGACAAGAAGAATCGCACAATTAGCGATCGTTGGAAATTTATCCTAGTAGCGGGAGATACAGAGCTTTTTCTGGCAAATATCAAGGCTACCGTGCTCGGATGCTCTCAGTCTTTTGTATTTCTTCGACCAGTGTGTCATCAGTCATAGGCTTTACCTACGTACCCTCCCCCTGTGTTTTTACCTCTAAATGCCCCCCTTCACACGAGCATTTAGCTTGTTAATGTAATTGAAGTCACTTCGAGGAGAGGTGTTATAGATGATGCTCTTGAAATGAGACAATGTGCCCTAATCTCCGTTTATCTCCAGGCTGCCTTAAAAAGGGAGGGCTTGCACCCACTGTGTACTATTTAGATCTGTTGGAAAGATAATAGCGCATGGGGTTCCGAATTAAAGAAATCCTTTACTTCAAATTACGTTGCTGGTTCAATCCTAATCCCTCATCCTCACATAGCAAGCCATTGATGTTAGCTCATTCAAAATTTAGATTAACCTTGCTAATTGACACTTTTCCCACGATAATATTCGAATAAAGGCCTTATTTAAGTATCCTAAATACGACAGACATTACATAGTGTCAGACCATTATGCCTTTTACACCTTATAATGTTACAAGGCACTCTAAAGTTGATTAATAACAACCACTTTCGTCATAAATAGCTAGGACTACTGTGGCTGTTGAAATTAACCTTTAAGTGTGATGGACTTTATTGTATATTGCCCATTCCTATTACTGACCCACATATATCATCGCAGAATGTTCCTTGCATCTGAGGCCTCCCAGGAGCTTCAGCATATTCTGTGTGTCAGATGACATCATATCCCCTTGGGAGTGTGAATTATCTTGTTTTCTCCACCATCTCGCACGTGTATTTTTCTCTGCTGTTCTTGCACAAATGTATCATTTAAACCATTAGCAGCGGCTAGCTTTTTCATTAGAATAAACTATATCATCTCCTCCCCAGAGGCGCCCGCAAGCTAGCGGACTGTGACAATACATTTTACCGAGAGGGGAATATTGAAAGCGGCAACATGCCTAGGTAAAGTATTACTTAATTTATACAGCTAATGTATAGCATTGATCCTCTGCGGGGAAAATAAAGGAGAACATATTTTCAGAGCCCACATCATTAAGGTTTAATAATTTAAACCCAGTTAGCGTGATAATAAATATACACTGAAACTTAAGTGAGGGTTTTGGTGATAAATGCAATTAGAAAATGTTGTAGTGTAATATGTATGAGGTGTAGATATTAATTGGACTTGGAGCAATGGTATGGCCTGCGGTGTTTTACGGGAGGGATAAAAACAACTATCAGCAAGCAAGCATTTTTTTCCCAATACCCTCCAAAGAATACTAAATCTCTCTCTACACACTGCATTTCCTCATTGGTATTGACGTAATTAACACATTTTTTATGTAATACTGAGGCATTTGTAATAATTCAACAGTTTTGCTTTCGCTACATTTTTGATCTAGGTGTCCCTGTTTAAGTCTGTGAATGAATCTGACAATTCCTGCATGTACATTTGACTGCAGTATTAAATAAAGTATGTAAACATGAATATTTACCAGAACTATACTAGTGCTGTAGCTTACAGCAAGAGATTATTGATATTCAGTTTCTTGTAATTTTGAAAACTGTATAGATGCTGCTCTTCTCTATGCGCTCACCAAATGGAAACCAAGCAAATGGAAAATAGTTACTGAGCTAAACAACAGCCCAGA
The DNA here is from genome assembly GCF_030265065.1 of Corythoichthys intestinalis. Classification (NCBI taxonomy): domain Eukaryota; kingdom Metazoa; phylum Chordata; class Actinopteri; order Syngnathiformes; family Syngnathidae; genus Corythoichthys; species Corythoichthys intestinalis. Next base: position 26,504,333 of record NC_080404.1, on the reverse strand, counting down.
AGCACATTTTGTAATGATCAACATTTGAAGCCTGAGTTTGTCATCAATGCCATTTGCCTGTTTCCAGGGGTGAAAGTGGCTAGAATTTCTTGCTCCCCGATGTGAAGGTAGCCACGGAACCAGAAATTAGATTTAGTTATTCTTTTTTTTTTTTTTTTTTTTTTTTTGGGGGGGGGGGGGGGGGGGTAAACCTCTTAAACTACTGACATGCAAAGAAAACTGTTTTAGCACAGTTATTTCTATAACACATACAAAAACTAGTTTTCATTCAAAATTGTATTTTTTCAATGATTTGCAAAATAAAAGTTAACAAAAACAGAAATAACCCCTACCTCCATCTTCTAATTTTTTTGTTTTCCCTCATTTCCTCACATACTAAATGCCAAATCTCAATTTTAACTACTTAAGAACATCGGATGTATAATAAAATAGAAGTTAATATATAAAAAAAAAATGTTTAATATTAACGATATAAGTAACATACATTCAGAAAAATAAGTACAAATGACTTATATTATGCAGAGTGAAATGGAATATGAAGTGGAAGATTGCGCAAACATTGACTTTTTTAAATCATAAGGAAATAAATAAGTAGCCTAACATAAATGAGCAAATATAAGTCCAAAGTGCACATTGACAGCTAAAATGTTCTGAACCTCCCTATCAGAGCAAATAAATCTACAGTAAATATAATAAATAAGCCTCCTCAACTCCTTCGTTGCTCTTAAAGATTTGATCCATTTTATGTTGCATTGCCCTTTTTTGTCGCATGTCGCATCAATTCAACCTTTTTTGTTTTTGTTTTTTTGTTTGTTTTTTTTTTGTTTGCTGTTCCAGAAAACATGCACATTTGAACCAATCAGAGCTAACTATCTCTGCTGATCACATGTCAGTATGTCAGCCAATTGAACGGATAAATGAGTCTCGGACTTTTTCTTTGCTGCGTGCATTCGCGCATTGACTTGACTCGTCATCGTTAGACTCAGATAACTGCAGCAGCTGTCCGTGGAATAAAATAAATAATAAATATTGGTGGAAACGGATGACGCTACACAAGCAATTTATTATGCTTGTTGTTAACACTTGTGTATGTAAATTTGATGTTGGTCGATTGTTTTGTTCTTGGAGATGAAATGCATGTGTGGCAGCTTAGCATTTTTATTTTTTTATTTATTTATTTTAACATAGCGTTTCAACAGTTGCCGTCATATTTTCGGAATCAAAGCATCGTGTACTGGAACAGCATTCTGGCCCTGAATCTTATACTGGAACAGCATTCCGGCCCTGAATCTTATACCGGAACTGCGTTCTGGCCCTGAATCTTATACTGGAACTGCGTTCCTGACCATTCTGGCCGACTTTCACCCCTGCCTGTTTCCCTACAAATAAATCTGATGTCTATAAATGATCATATAAAAATAATTTGGGATTTTAAATAGAGAATACTAGTCCTGCCCAAAGGACTTCAGAGAACAAATCAGCCATCAGGTCTGTTTCATTCATTCAGTGACCTTGCTCTACTGGGATGACATGATGGAGGGTTTTTACCATGCAAGTTTTTACACTCCGCCATGAGATGAATAAACGCCGCCCTTGAAAAATGAAAATCAAAGGTAGTGAAAAAGCTCCAAGGGATTAGAACTGGAGAGTCTGATATCAAGCCCAGTTTACGCTTTATGATGTCATTTTATTTTTTTATGGGAGAATCAGAGGGCGAAGAGCTCAAGGCAGATATGGAATCCAGGTTTGGGTGTAATCTGCACCCTTTTTTATACTACAGTGCATAAATCTGCTCTATTGATCGTTCAGAATAACATGTCTATTGACATGAGCCAGTCTCTTGGTTTGAAAAGTGATAACAGCACACTGTTGTCGCACTAAATAGTTATGGATGTCATTCCTGCCTGGGTGTGAGCCTCCCCTCTGTAACAGGCTCTAGCTTCAAGTAACACTTCTACGTGTGAGTGAATGCACAAATGTGTGCGAGGCCCCGCTGAGTGCGTTTATGCAGGCCGTTAATCATGGTGTTGGCCAGCTGGCTGCAGCCACTGGGCAGGTGGGCCTGTCAGGTTGGCAGCCTCAATCATGCAATGCTGAAACCAGACCCCCTCCGGGGACAACCGTGCCCCTGATGCCTCTCATCCGCCCATGTCAACTGGTGCTTACCCAGTGCTATTTTGACTGATACTTTAGATCACATTGGAAAGGGCGAACTTGCCGGGGAGTTGTGGTAAAATCCCAATAAACACACTCATTGAAATAAAGACATGACGTTTTATGATAGGGAGATTAGGCGGATTCATTTGCAATCCCTTGGAAGTGGATATCTTTTCCCCGTGGTCACGACAAGTGACTTTAAAAGGGAAATTCCAGATTTTTTTAGGACATTTACATGCGTTGTTAATGTCTACCACTATTCATCACATTTTACAAAGTCTTTGTCGGAATTGAGGAAAGGAGCATTCACACAGTGACGATTTTGAATATTGTTCTAAAGGTGTAGCAGTACAGACTCGAATGAGCATACTACTGAATTATTCAACTGAATAATTAATGACCATATGATCAGTTGTGGTGAAAATGGGTGAACAGTTTGACTGCAACCTACAAAAACATCGCTTTTGTGTCTACCACATCTTCGCAGAAACAGATCCCTTATTTCTACCCTTAAATTACAAGTAGAAATACAGTAAATGGGAAACATTCAATATTTGATTCCGTTTTTTAGCGTTCTTAAAAATCTGCAAAAAATTGACTCAGGCCATTATTTTAAAAGTGTTGATATTTTGATCCGTGTTGACTTGTTGCATTTCCAATTAATTGCTATATTCATCAAAGTATAAAAAGCTACAATATTCATAATGAAATTATGAGGTGATGAAACAAATACATAAGAGATAAGAAATGAATCTTGAAAAAAATGCAAATTTAAAAATATGTATTATTACTATTAAAATATTTTTTTAAACCGTAAAAAGAGTGTCCGTTAAGGAAGACGGTGACTACAGGAAGAAGAAATAGGCCAGAAGAAAAAGAAAAATGACGAGGATATTCAAAGGCAAAACTCACTCCCATTCGCATAAATGCACTCTGTGCAGTACGTTATGCACGCGTACAATTTTGCCACACCTTCTACAGTTCATCAACAGGCGCATATAAAATCATATATATATATACACTGTATAAATTATTATATACTGTATATATTAACTCATCCACTCCCAGTTTTACTGGATTTTGACTGATTTTGCAAGGCCCACAGAAAATTCTGTTCTATTGCTATGTAAACATGGAACCCACCAAAACAAAGATTAGACTATCTTCTTTCAGCAGAAAAAAAGTTAGTTCATATCTTTTTCCATTCTTTAGAAATCAGCATTAGAAAATAGCTTAGTTTGAGCAATTTTCCAATTTCTGATGAAAAAACAGAGAAATTGAGCTTTTTGTAAAAGCATACATTTCAAACATAACTGACTTTAACACAGCTGTTTTTCACTTCTGTGACATCTCAAACATCTGAATAATGCTTTCAGTCTACAAAATAACATAAACAACAAGACAAATAGAGCTTTTGATCGCAAATTAACAATTTATTTACAGATAACTGAACTGTTGAACTATTTGCGCACATAATAACGGGGAAGGCTCTCGGCTGCTCCCGGTTGAATGAGGTGGCTCCCAGTAATCTGATGAGTCCGGATCAAGATCGTTCTCACTTTTTTTCATCATCTTAATCGTTGATTTCGACCTCGGGCTCAGGAGTAACGCAACGTGAGCTCCGCAGAACGCGTGTGGTACCTGACGCTGTTGTGGCCGTCATCGTCTGTCTCATCAAGAGTTTTTGAATCCTTCTTTGACAATGATTTTGTTTTCTCTTCAAAACACTCCTCCAGTGTCATTTGCCTTTTTTTCCAATCGTCCTCCACAGTTTTCTCAAATTGTCACGTGTCTTCACAAGGTCCCTCCAACTTCCGTTTCCTGACTATTTTTCTTCACTTCTTTTCTTGGCCCGAGATGAGTTGTTACAAAATGCGCTACTGCCCTCCAGTGGCCAGTTTTATTGCTTTAAAATGAGTTTTGAGCATTGTGCATTGCAGTTTAGGTGCAACAGAGCCTAGAGATTCCTCTTGTAAAAAATAAAAAAACGTAAAAGATGTATAAATACATTTTTGGGACACTGAAACAATTAAAAATAGAACGTACTGTATTTATATGTTTTTTGGAGCAAATGAGTTAAACACAATATACTGTATGTACACAGTAGCTATGGTATTTAAATGTCTGGGTTAGTGGATTGACAGCTCGTTCAGTCCCTCTGCAGTGAAAACGGAAATGTATTTTCTGCGTGAGTCAGGTTTATTTTTCTGCATTTTATTGGCTTGTTCATTTGTTCAACTGATATTCAAATTTAGAATCCTGGGAAGACTAATTACCGAGGTAGCGGCTGCGAGTATAAACAGTTGTCAAATTGGGCAAACAGCGCAAAGGCACTGTAATGTGCTTCAACATGCTAACATACACTTGCCCCACACACGACCTTTGTGGGCCATCAGTATAAAACTGAAATTATTTTGCGGCAAACTAGACGGCGCTTGTGGGCCAACTAATGAGGATAAAGGGTACAGAACATGAATGGATGGGTGATTGGTCATTTTTCCCGTTGATGATCAAGTGCAGTCAATGCCTTCTCTATACTCCAGACACGCAAGTTCTTTCTCTTATCTTCATTAATAATCACCAACCGTGCCACATAGCACCTCCTTGCCAGTGTGATACGCCCTTCTCCTAATATGGTAAAATCAGACCTAGTTGCAGGTTGGCCACTATCATCTTTCCGTCTTAAATACTGCCAAACCTTTGAGTATTTCTTTCTTGACGTCATGTTGGAAGGGTTCAGAACCAAAATTCACTCCCTGCTTGTCACATCATTAGTCATTTGCGGTGGCAAGTTGGCTAGTGGTCAAGAAGCAGAATCGTCAGTCAAGCAAACGATTCCTTGGAATCAAATTCTTAGGACTAGTTTTGAATTCCCGTCCCTGTAGTAAATAATACATGGCCCATTACAGATACCATGCCTCATTTCTGTCAGTATTGATACTAACAAAACCTCTTACACTTACTCTGCTACGCAACACCCTCAGATTTCCATCATTGATGGACAGGATGTCAAACGTGAAGTGCTTTACATTGTAAGGTAACACTAAAAGTGAGGAAGAGTTCTAGGCAACTTGTTCATCCATCCATCGTCCTGAAGGGGCACTGACAGTAAAGCATCCATTGCCTGGGGAGCTGTAAATTGCCTTATGAAATAGAGAGGGTTGTTCAGGTCCCAAGATTAGCACTGTGGCCCAGGATGAAATGTCTAGTTGGCCATGAGGTAAAGCATCGAGTTGTACCCAACAACTGTCCACGCTCTGAGACATGTTTGCTTAGCAATCCACAGGAAGCACTGTTACTATGCTAAGACCACGACAACAATGAAATTTTTTTTGTCAAAACTGCAGATACCGTGACACCAGAATCAACGTTATCTGACATTTTCGTAGGCACCCTATGCGGATGCTCTGTCCACTTGATAGTTTACAGCAAATGTTGCACATCGGCTTAGGTTTTTTTTTTTTTTTTTTTTTTTTTGAAAGCAAACCGGATTGGCCTTTCTTGGGTTTCACACGGTCGTCAAAGTGTCAGCTCCAGGAACGCACGCCTACCCTTTTAGTGTCTTCTCATCCTCTGCTGCGCAAGTAAATAATCTGCATAGTACTTTGTTTATAGTCATCATACAGCTCATCCATTTTATTTTTATTTTTCATGTATAGAGCACTATATTCTTGTCCAAATTTTTAAGACCAATAAATTAAGTGGTGATGATTAAACATTTTATTTATAGGTGAAGAGTTGTCTTCAGGGTTGTTGGTGTTCTAACTGCATCACTTTTTTTAAATCCGCTGCCGCAATACTTCAACCCGGTCTTGTAAGTTCATCTCCTGAGCCAGGTTTCTCTGCAAAACTTATTGACATTTGTTGCTCACGCTTAATTAAATTGCAAGCTCCACAAGAATCCCTCTGCTCATAAAGCTAGGTGCTGACAATTATATTGCGGCGCACACATGCACACTGCCAATGTGTCGACACGAAACTCCAGTCATCTGTTCTGGGCCAATTTTCAGAAAATTTTGTGACATTCTGACTAATGGTTGCAGAATTTAACTCACATAAAAATGCACTTTAGTTATGGAACCCCATGTTCATTTTTAAGTTTCACATTCATTTTAGGAGAAAAATCTTTTATATGTTGACTAATACTGCAACTAGGCCTGTCACGATAACAAATTTTAGTGTGCGATAATTATTCTCATAAATGATTGCGAAATTATTACACCCCCCCACTTTTTTTTAAAACCAATTTACAATAACACAGTGAGAATACAGTATATATTAATAGATCCAGTACACCCATTTAAACGCGATAAATATTTACTCTTACATTCAGAAATACTTTTTAAGAAATCACAACTAAAAACAATAGTCCATGCCTCTTAAGTAAAAGACAACAATATTGATACCGCACAGAAACACAGAATAAATAGTGTTTCAAATTTTTTAAAAAAATTGCACTTAATAACTTATGCATTTAGGCAAATGAAAACTTTTCCCATCATAGCTTCTGCAATGGTGTTCCATAGGGATGCAACGAACAGTTAAGTCATGGTTCGGTACGATTTTTGATACGCGGGACACGATTTTCGATCCGATTAAATACATTAAATGCTCTGTAAAAAAAATAACAATTATATTTTTTGTTTCGTTTTTTATGGTTTTTTTGCTAACGAGCAAAAATTAAGTTGCCATCATATAAACATGCATTTTAGTGCATAATATTTATGTGCTTATTTCTTACTGATCTGAAAAAAATATGTATAAAAGGCTGAGAACAATCTTTACTGTTTGTAAAGTGAGGCAGGGCACACTGTTGATTGCTACAGCTCTCTTAGCAGCTAGGTTTACTACATGAGCAAGACATCCTATTTGTGGTCCGAATCCATCTGTGTCACGTACTGAATTAACAATATTTGCAACATTATCTATAGTCACTGGTATGGATTGATTTGGCCTTCTTAACTTCCATTCAGTCATGACAGTTTAGAATTCATCGATGTAGTATATGGACTACGTGTCCCATAATCACTCTGGGCTCACGTAGCCAATGGCATGGGACGTAGCACATCTAGTTTGCTATTTCATGATATCTAGTGTGTGCGCGCATTAAAAAAGTTGAAGTCTGAAGTCACGTCTGCTCATTACTTCACAACACCAGCATATGACAATCGACTTTCACAAACAGGACGAGTTTGAAGCACAGCGCTCTTAATTTCATTCAGCTGTTCGTTGTCAAAGCGAGGTTGTTCGTAGCAGCCAACTCAGTAACCATGTTTTGGCGGACTTCGTTGTAAATATCCGGCATTGTGCCGAAAAATGGCTGCCCCACGTGAAATGTCACTCCTGACGGGAGCGCCCACACGTCAACAACACCGGCGCGCCGTAGATGGTCCACAGTCACTCCGGAGCACTGACGCGGCCGGTAAACGTACGTTGAACAATAGGATATAATGGGAACGATTGGCTCCGGCGCTAGTTTTTGCCGGACCTGGAACGAAGATGCATTTTGCGCAGTTGGTAACAAGGAATCCGAACTTTTAACAGCACGTTTGCTGCACGTGCACGCGAGGCGATAAATCGCAGTGGAAAAATTACCGCCTTCATTTTTATTTATCGTGTGATAAATGGAATTATTGCATATTGCGACAGGCTTAACTGCAACTACGGATTATATGAAAAATTGATTACTTGGTTTGGTTGATAATTTTATAATTATTCAGTGCTCTTATATGTAGACTAAAACTGCAACTACGTATTTTATGAACAATTGATTACTTGGTTTGGTTGATTATTTTATAATTAGTGTCAGTCATTATAGGGTATATATATATATATGTGTGTGTGTGTGTGCGTGCGTGCGTGCGTGCGTGCGTGCGTGCGTGCGTGCGTGTGTGTGTGTGTGTGGCGGAACACACAGACAATGCTGAAAAAGCAGTTTCTTTAAAGAGGGGTGCTCTTTAAAATAAACTGCTGTATCATAAGCTAAAAGAACTGTTATGTTGGATAGGACAATATGTCTAGATGGCTACATTCATACTACAGGTCTTAGTGCATGAATCCGATTTTTTCGTGTTTTTCCGACTCGAGTGAGACATTAACCTGACGGTCTGAACGTGACAAGTCGAATAGAACTGGACCATTTCAAATCTGATCTGGGTCACTTTTGTATGTGGTTCAAATCCGATCTGGGCCACATTTTTCCAGAATGTCGCGGCGGTCAGTACTGTCAAGTCTCCCAAATCGGAATTCATGCAGCAATTACGTTATCAAAGATACGGTACCTGTGCAGCTGTGCGTTATTAGCGCCTAGCTTGCATTGAACACGGCTTTTGGGGAAGTGCCGGGCTTGACAACAGTCATAAAAAAATGAAAATGGGTTGAGGATAAGCCCGAGAATGATCGGTTTTCTCTCTGCTCTATATGAGCAACATTTCAACATTGCTTTCACGGCCGAGAGTCGGGCCAAATTGCCCGTGTGTGTGTGACATGCACGGACAGTGCGTGCATGCTATCGATCCATATAAACTTAGAATATAAGTCTAAACGGGGATTATTTATGTCTGTTATTTGTGTCCTCTTTTTGAAAACAAAATATGATATCCCTGGAATGACAGCCAGCATTTGTGGCCATTTTTTTTAATGCTTCTGCGCATGTGAGTCTTCTTGCTCAGTGCGTGTGGGACTGCGAATTAATGCGCATGCGCAGTTCTTGAATGGTCTCAATGGACAAAACCTAAGCTTTCAAACGCTGCCAACAACAACTTGAACAGTTGATTGAACACTCAAAGGTGGATACTTTGAAGAATGTAGAACACAAACTTGTTTTCAATTATTTCACTTTTTTTGCCATTCCTCATGTTCGTTCATAGTTTTGGTGTCTTCAGTGAGAATATACAAAAGTAATGAAAATATATGAAACGCAAAAATTATGAAGCGTGTCCAAACTTTTGACTTTCGTTTCAGTCTTCAACATGCCTCTCCCCCAGCCCCACAAATGTAAAACTCTGCCTATGATTACAAACTCTAACTATAAAATGTACATAATTACACATATTATAAAGACTGGTTACAAACTGTACAAGTGCTGGCTGTCTCGTTACCTGTCGGCTTTGTCTCGAGTTTTTTTTTCGCGACGCGTTGTCCTGTAATTCCAAGTGCTTCCTTGTTGAATTGGATGTCGACAGTCTTTCTGAGCCAGCGCAGAGTTTGCAACGCACGGAGATATTTTTGTCATCTTTACTGGACGGATATGTGAAGTAATGGCTGTATCTCCAGTGAGCAAATGCAGCTGTTTGTTGTACAGTGGGGAGAACAAGTATTTGATACACTGCCAATGGGAAAACCCATTGGCAGTGTATCAAATACTTGTTCTCCCCACTGTATCTCTCCGGCTCCTTTACTGTTAGCATCCTGATAGGTAGCCACTAGCCAGGCTATGTTGTTGACCGCCGTGGCAGACGGCGCGCGCACAGGCAGCATGGTAATACACGTGACCCGTTTTTTCCCCTCCGATGAGAAAACGTGAGATGTGATGTCACTCCCAAACTCAAGCGCAGTATTTTCTTTTCAAATGCTCTTCGTACATGACAACAATATTCTTCATTCTACATACAGTATAAGGTAACAACTAACTTTAATCAGATTACTGGCTTGGAAAAATGAACGCGTTAGATTGCTCGTTACTGAAAGAAAGTAATCAGATTACAGTAACGTGTAACGCGTTACTGACAACACTGCGTATCACACATGCATATAGAGAGTGTACAAAGATATCAAAGTAAAAATAAAATTGTGAACATTGAAAAAAAAATGGTTGATGCCAACTAACTTTACTGTAGGCATTGGTACGACATACACTAACATCCGCTGTACATTATTATCCGTACATGGTTATTGTTTTTTTTTGTTTGTTTGTTTTTTTGTTTTTTGTTTTTTTTTAAGTAAAGTATACAATAATATGTGTTTTGTGCCATTTAACGGGAACCTAAGATTTCAAAATGATGAATAATACAGAAAAATTAAAAACTTTTATGTTTATGGACATATACAGAAAAATGTACAATTTCTGTTCTTCTTGTTTTCTTTCTACATACTGTACGTACACCACACTGGCCCTTCCTTGGAGGCCATCGCACACTGGACAAGCACTATCAACAATCACGGGAATGGGTTTCTTTCAAAGGCACCCAAATATGGTGTTTCGTTGGACCTATTTGTCTTTTTGCTTTTTTTGTACAAAAACTTGTTCCCTTCATGGACTCGCGGACTGACTCGAGAACATCTGCTGTACCATTTAGCCAGCAGGTTGGCCTGGAAGAAGGGAAACTAAAGGGGGGTGGGGTGCAGGTGCCGCCAGAGCCAGAACATATCAAACCATGGAAAGACCCGGCCCCAAATCCACCAGAGCACAAATGACTCACTGCCTCTCGCAGATAATAAAACAAGCATAAAGTTTGCTTAAGGTGCAGGTGGGGGTATTTTGCACTGTACCCAAGAGAGAGAGAGCAGGCACCGACCCGATGCAGGGGAAAGGTAATTGGATGCATATGGGAGGAGGTAAATGAAAGAATTGTGAGAATATCCCTGTGGAATACCTAATGGGGACAGGACAGAGAAGGAAATTAAAAATTATTTGAAGCAGATGGGCCGCTCTTTGAGTTTTTCAGGAAAATTTATTAGCGCCGTGAAAGAAACGTGTCTGTTTATTTTGCACGGCTATGAAACCCAACGGCCTGCTGAGTTGTGCTTGTGTTGGTTTATGACCGTCAGGCCATTAGTCATAATTTAGAATGCATTTGTTTATCGATTCACAATTTACTATGATTTATCGTTGCCTGTCAGGTTTTATTCCAAACTTCACTCGTTTTTTAAGAAATATAAACAAAGTTGGATTATGCACAGGTAAAGTGTCATCTGAGCCTAATTACTTGACTTCTAGTGGCACCTCACTATAATTCATTTGTTCCTGTTATTTCCTCACTGCCAAAAACAATAAAGGCTTGCAGAATATTATCCCACTCATTAATTGTGTCCTCTTATTGAATTATGTTGATGGGAAAATCTCTCCAAACTGAGACGCTTTAAGAACATTGCAATCGATCCAACGCAATAGTTATGCAGTATGCATGATGGTATCTACTGGGTGTTAGCTTGTCGTCTTCCTTAAAGTATGCATTGTTCAATACAGCTGGCTCTGAACATTTGAACACATAAAGGTTAGTGTGGACATTAACCCGACATATGGTTAGTATTTGCAAGAAGTAGCCCAAGATTAACAGCCTCCCAATATAAGAAGGGTAGCACAAGATGTTCACTCTGCATATACTCTGTTGGGAATTTAACCTTTAATTTCCAATAAAAAGTTGTTATTTCCCCCGCCGAGAACTACGGAGAACCAAATTTGTGGTGGAGTGGGTGCAGGAGTGGCAATGGGATTACAAATCAACAAATCTTGCCCAACACCACTCTTTGACAAGGGGCTGCCCTCAAAGGCTGAAAGAGTAATTTTTAATTTTAATTTATTGATAATCACAATGACATTAAAACTTTTGTTAACACCGTATTTGAATGCGTCCTAAATATATATAACCATAATCATGGCATGACACCTGTCACGAATGAATGCTCATGACAGATATCATTAACTCATTGCTGCCATTGACGGCGTTATATGTCCAATGCTTTTTTGACTGGGAGAGAATGGCAGCAAATGATCGTCAAAACGAATTGGACATCCATTGCCGTCAATGGCACTGAAACTTGAGCATTAACACTCAGTTCTCCAAGTTTTAATGAATTGAACTTCTTCTGTGTCAATGGGAGGCAATGCGTTAAGGGTCATTCTTTAAAGTGCCTATGACAGCAAAAAGCATGTTTATTTCATATTTCACGTGGTATTTTATGCTCTTGAATGAAATGGACCGCTTGGATGTGTGTGGAAGCGATCGATATAATTTTTTTTAATCCCGTGCCACGAAAATGAGTGACTTCCTGGATTTACGAAGAATTTGAACGTGACAGCGGAATAAACATCTTCAGTATACAGCCAATACTACATTACGCAAAACGCTTTCGGATTCAGCTGATTTTGCAGATTATTTTGTTTACTTTTTGCATCACGCCAGCCCAGTTTGCTGCAGGCTTTTGTTACTGCACCAAGGTGAGGCGTGTGAGCCTTTTTGGGTTCAAAAAAATTCCCGTTCACCTCGGATAATGGCCAAAACAAGTCCCACAACTGTGGGACTATTGTGAGGTGAGTAAGCTATGTGTTTTATGTTATGTCAAATACTGGGATACTGGCACATTTTTGTGCGCGAACTGAAAATACTTCCTGTCCACTGAGAAGAGCACACGGCCAACGACCGGCGGCTTGTCCCACACCATGGTCGCCGGCCGATAAAGGCGTGCCCACCGAGAATGCGCTTTTTTCGGCTTGGCCACGAGCAGCACCCCGTTCCAACGTCGGCCGGTTTGTCCTCCAAGAATGGGCTATTTTCAGCGTTCATCTATTTTCGAGCACTGCCGTGGCCGCAACAGAACGACGCTCTTTCCTCCGTCTCCGAAACCGGGGCAGGGAAATGACAAAAGTCGGACTAACTCCGTGGCATAAAATGCCGTTCGGGAGAGGAAGAAGTCACCAGTTTTGACCGTTATGCAGTAATTTTGCCCTGTCGTACAGAATAAATGCGTTTTTATTATTTCATATTCCATTTAGCACAAAACTGTTATTTTTCATGACCATACCATTTATTTTGCAATTGGGGAAAAATACTTCGATAAAAAGAATGTCCAGTAAAAATATTGGAGTTGAGAAATTGAAACAATCATGACATTTTGCTCCTCTCTGTCGTATTTTCCTCGTTCTGAATCTTCCCCTCTCAATGGGCTGAATTCGAAATCAGATGAAATCGTGACCCTGCCGACGTCATCATCCAGCTGGGGATGCTATAACGCTATAACGACAGGTGGGTCTAAACGGCAGATTAAAAGACTAATTTGTCGTCATCTGCACTTTGCCAAATTGTTGTGTATTGTCAAATCGTCTCAAAATATGATTCTAATTCACACAAAAATGCTATTTAAGATTTTTTTTATGCTGTCACAGGCACTTTAAATTATGTCACTCTCGATGCAGAGTTGACATAGTTTAAAATGTCTTTGAGTTAGTTTGTTAGTATTGTCAGGACACTTATTAGCCGCTTTCGGACCATAGGAACCTGCGTACTCAGCTTGTATAACTACAGGCCTCGTGAATAGCTATAGGAACCATCCTTCGCCAGGCAGTCTTGTTCACACATGAGTAGGGCGCCTGATACAAACTGCTGTGACGTTCTAGTCTGTGCGAAAACTGCTGAATGGAAAATAACGAATCATTGAGGGCACAGCGGGAATTATTGCCTGTTTGAATGGAATAGTGTGGGAGAAAAGCAGTTTGAGTGAAGCTTGAGTAAAAAGCATGTTCAAAATGATAATTTGTTTTCTTGTTTTCACATGCACCCACTCTGTGGTACTTTATTTTCAGTAAATGTAGTATATTTTTGTGTTCACTCAATTTTATTTGAATTTCCGCTTAATATTTGGAGTGATCATTTGCAAAACATTGCGGAGGTGACCTCGAATGCATCTCTATTGTGATGAAAAGTTGTGAAGATTGAAAGACAACAGTCCTGGGTTTTACCTGCAACAATATAACCTACAAATCTGGAATAGCGCACACGTTTAGTAAGGATATGACGTATCCAAAAGCAGGCGACATTTCTTTATTTCATGGAGGAGGAAAGTAGAAGACCAAGGAGGCATTTTTAAAAGAATAATATATTAAATATGTTTAGTATATACACAACTGATAACACAGGCTAGTTTTTTTTTTTTAAATAAATATTGCAGAACTTCTCGATGGCAAGGGCCATAGCTTTGGATTACAGCGAATCACCAAACACAGATGTAGTTGAGTTCCCATGGCGCTGCGGAAAGACCTTACCTCAGAGTAGGAGCTAAAATGGTTATTGTAACTTGAGGTTCTGGTCCCTAGTTCCTGCATGTGTGAACACAGCAAATGACGTAATCGGCCCTCAAAAGGTTACAGGAACTGCAAATGGTTCCTACAGTGCGAAAAAACCTAATGACCAACGTCATAAGCATTCGTTCATGTTCATGTTCGATGTAATGTCATGATTACGACATGTTATGACACTATATAAGAAGCATTCAAATAAAATGTTACCAAACTTTTCATAAACAAATAATGTAATACCAGAGTATTATACAGTGGGGCAAATAAGTATCTAGTCAACCACTAATTGTGCAAGTTCTCCCACTTGAAAATATTAGAGAGGCCTGTAATTGTCAACATGAGTAAACCTCAACCATGAGAGACAGAATGTGGAAAGAAAAACAGAAAATCACATTGTTTGATTTTTAAAGAATTTATTTGCAAATCATGGTGGAAAATAAGTATTTGATCGATACCAAAAGTTCATTTCAATACTTTGTTATGTACACATTGTTGGCAATAACGGAGGCCAAATGTTTTCTGTAACTCTTCACAAGCTTTTCACACACTGGTGCTGGTATTTTGGCCCATTCCTCCATGCAGATCTCCTCTAGAGCAGTGATGTTTCGGGGCTGTTGTTGGGCAACACAGACTTTCAACTCCCTCCACAGATTTTCTATAGGGTTGAGATCTGGAGACTGGCTAGGCCACTCCAGGACCTTGAAATGCTTCTTACGAAGCCATTCCTTTTTTGCCCTGGCTGTGTGTTTGGGATCATTGTCATGCTGAAAGACCCAGCCACGTCTCATCTTCAATGCCCTCGCTGATGGAAGAAGATTTTCACTCAAAATCTCTCGACACATGGCCCCAATTCATTCTTTCTTTTACACAGATCAGCTGTCCTGGTCCCTTTGCAGAAAAACAGCCCCAACGCATGATGTTTCCACCCCTATGCTTCACAGTGGGTATGGTGTTCTTAGGATGCGATTCAATATTCTTTCTCCTCCAAACAGGAGAACCTGTGTTTCTACCAAAAAGTTCTATTTTGGTTTCATCTGACCATAACACATTCTCCCAGTTCTCTCTAGCGAACCGCAGACGGGCCTGGACGTGTACTTTCTTCAGCAGGGGGACACGTCTGGCAGTGCAGGATTTGAGTCCCTGGCGGCGCATTGTGTTACTGATAGTAGCCTTTGTTGCTGTGGTCCCAGCTCTCGGTAGGTCATTCACTAGGTCCCCCTTGTGGTTCTGGGATTTTTGCTCACCGTTCTTGTTACCATTTTGACGCCACGGGGTGAGATCTTGCATTGAGCCTCAGATCAAGGGAGATTATCAGTGGTCTTGTGTGTCTTCCATTTTCTAATAATTGTTCCCACAGTTGATTTCTTTACACCAAGCATTTTACCAATTGCAGATTCAGTCTTCCCAGCCTGGTGCAGGTCTACAATTTTGTCTCTGGTGTCCTTTGACAGCTCTTTGGTCTTGGCCATAGTGGAGTTTGGAGTGTGACTGACTGAGGTGTCTTTTATACCGATAATGAGTTAAAACAGGTGCCATTAATACAGGTAACGAGTGGAGCCTCGTTAGACCTCGTTAGAAGAAGTTAGACCTCTTTGACAACCAGAAATCTTGCTTGTTTGTAGGTGACCAAATACTTATTTTCCACTCTAATTTGGAAATAAATTCTTTAAAAATCAAACATTGTGATTTTCTGTTTTTTTTTCCACATTCTGTCTCTCATGGTTGATTTTTACCCATGTTGACAATTACAGGCCTCACTAATCTTTTCAAGTAGGAGAACATGCACAATCGGTGGTTGACTAAATACTTATTTCCCCCACTGTATGTATCACATATAAACATGTTCATAAATCACACAAACCTGACATTACTCCCTCACCATTCCGGCCAAACAGAGGGAGGTGTGAGAATAGTGTGAACAAAAACAATTCTCACCTTGAAGTAAACAAGAGTCTTCATCCAAGGCTGACCACTTTCCTGCTGTGCTCGGCAACTAGATCCAGTGACAACACATATCATAGTATCTGATGCCTTCTTTCACGACATTATAAATAAATAGAAGAAATAAGACTCGCTAGAAGATGTTCTCTATTTCAGCTGTTGAATTTGGAGAATATTAAGGCTTAATGCTACCAGAGAGTGAGGCTAGGGAGCAATTAGCATTTCACTTTTATAACAACAAAATCAATTTACATCAACAAAGGTCTAACCCAGTGATTTGACTTGTGTGATTATATGTGGAGTAGTCAAGCATCACTGGACTGTGTGCATGTGTGTGAGTTGTTTCATCTAGATCTAAACCCAAGTGGTACCTTTCAAGTGTCGGATCAGCAGAACTGACGGAAACAAACAAAACCCCTCCTTGACAGCACAAAAGCCTTTTGCTGTCTGCTTGTGAGATTCAACATTCGCCAAGCTTGACATGTAGTGGAAGAAACAATTGCTTCATTAGTGAGAGGTGAAATAGTTTCAAAGAGACTGTTTGTTGTGTTGAGAAGGGAATTAATATGCTCCAGTTTGCAAATTAAGATCACAGAAGACAAAATCATGACTTTACCAGGTTTTCTCATTTTAACTTGCAGTTACAGCTGTGTTCATAATTGTAGCAGTGTCTTTTAAAAATGAAAGGAATGTTCCATAGCTCAATTTATCTTTCATTTCTTATACAAGTGAAGAATTGAGAAGAATGCAAGATAACAATTTTCCAGATTGTTTATGAGTTTTAGTATCCAGAAATGTAGCTGTAATTTTCTCAAAAAGTGCAAATTTAATTACACCATAATAGCAAGAAAATTAAGTTTAACATTTCTACAAAATGTGATGTCCAGTATTTAGTGGAAAGGTGACACTGATTTGGTCATTCTTTTTCTTTACTCTTGTCTAGAAAATGTTATTAGAGATAAAGATGAAATACATCACGAGAGAAGTGTACTAATATCGTGAAAACAAAAAAATATACAGTATAGTGGAATCAGGTTAGACAAAAAAGCCTGGTTTTACATTCTAAATTTAAAGTCTATGCCCTAATGGAGATTTTGGACATTCAATTTATCGACTACTACTAGTGCTATCCGTTGTACCACTACACATGACAACCATAGTTGGGGCAGTGGTAAAGGCAGTGATAAATGCACGTACATCGCATAGAGCAGAAAATCTCCGTTTAGTTTCATCATGTCCCATGACGTTGCCATCGTCCTCCGCTAGTATTTTTAACACTGTAATGTGATGAATGCCATAAGTGCACATCATGTGCTTTGTAAAAGCAGTCCTCCTCTTTGTACTCAGTATCCAGCTGAGCAGTATGCTTCTGACTCCTGATCAATTTGAGTATCATTACTAACACACATTACGAATTGGTCGATCATTTGCAAACGCCACCAGTCATCAAGGGTGGTGTTTCCTCAGCCAGGAATGATGTGTAAGACTGGTCTGATCAATAGATTTGGTTCTATAGTTTTGTAATTATTGGCATTTTAGACATGATCCCCAGGCAAATACTGTCTTTTTTGGATTAAAGGTATATTTAAAATCCTTTATTTATCACCCAAACTGACAGTGCATTTTATAATCCAGTGCGCCTTATGTACGAATACTGGCTGTCCTTAATTACCTCCAACTATAATAAACTGCTCCAGGACAGTGTTCAAGACACTTTAATTATTCATCAAATACATAAATAAAACAAATGATTAATTATTAAATATAGCAATAATTAAAATGTTAAATCAACACTTGGGAACTTTTCAACCTTTGTAAAATATTTTCATAACATTTGCGATATGTCGACTAATAGGGTGACTGTATTTTGATTTCCAAAAAGAGAGGACACTCGGCCCTGCCTCGAGATACTTGAATTTTACTTAAGTTCACTCAAAGATGTCTATATCACTTTAATATATTTAAAGTGTGCCTCCTCCGTCTGGATAGAAAAAAATCAGTTTTATAAAAATATATATATATATTGCCATATAGTATATATTATATACTATATGGATTTTTTTTTTTTTACTCAACAGGTTACAGGGTACTCAATAGGCTTTGTTCTTCCTAAAGAAAATAATTAAACAATAAAAACGCAAAAAAATATATATATATATCCCGGATTAAATAATGATAAAAAAATAATATAATGCAGAATCATGGAAATGTAGTCCAGTCAATACACATACACACACAGTGGGCTATGTGCCAACTAAACATTTTTAAAAAGTACAACAACATAAACGTCTCTTAGAACTACTCCTTATTGTACTCTTTAACTGCCTGATCTCTTGCCAAACCGTCAACAACAGGAAGAACTACTACTCCTTCTCCCCCTACTATTTGGTGCCACGTCAACGCAGGCAGGCGCTGCCTCCCAGGGACTGGAGGGATTCTCTTCAAATTGGTCCGGTGAAAAATCATGAAAACCGGACATTTTCATGAATTTATAAAGCCCGGCTGGACATGACAGAGAGGATGTGAAAAGTGGACTTGTCCGGGCAAAAGAGGACGTTTAGTCACCCTATCAACTGACAACTACTGTAGTTGAATGACACCTCTGTTATGGCCTGAAGGGATCTGTATTGCTTTCACCGGCACTAATTAACTTTGAGAAAGGTGGCAGGAACCCTACACAAAAAAACTACCAATGTGCTGACTGCTTTACGGCATACGTCACCGGTGGAGGAATACGGTACAAAATGAAACATTTCTTATTTTCAATATCGTCGTATGATATTGTTTATCCACAACTGGATTCATTACCTCATCACTATTCATCCTGTACTATAGATACCCTCGGAAATTTTCCACTGATTTCAACACCTTCCGCGAAAATCTAAACAGCGGAATACAGGGCAAGGTATTAGAAGATCACATTTTACCTGTGGCCGCCACATTCATATTTTAATAGCACCCACCCATGGCTCTGCTCATTATGGAAACAGAAATGGCATTTATTTTACAAGTAGTAGTTGTTTTTTTTTTTTTGTAATGCTGTAATTGTTTCATTTAATGCAATGCTTTGCTCTGCACTCCCTCCCCAATACATGCAGTATGGTTACACAATATCCAAGCCATGTTCATAGCTTGCACTTTATTTATATCGTTCCTTTAATATAAATTCTGCCTCAAACCCATTTTTGGATCTATGTACAGGATGTATGTTTATAAGTAATGCAGAAAAATCTTTAAGTATTGATATTTATTGATTTATAACCACAATCATTTGTAGTGTTTTGGTATTGCAAGTAATTTCCTAAGTTAATTCTCAGTGGTGTCTTTGTAGTTTCCCAACTTAGTATTAAATACATGTTGTTTCAATTATCATTAGATGAAAAAAAAATCTTTTTCCACATAATTGCATGAAACATCCATCTGACTAAAGCTACCACACCAATAGGAGCAGGACAATGAATTGGAATTGCAGCATAAAATAATTTCACAAAATTTATATACATTATTTTTAATTATGCATTGTTATTTAGTTAATTTATAAAGAAGAATTCTATACAGGGGTATTATCTTTGTTAAACAATCACACAGAAAATGTGCCTTCTATTTTGAGGGTGCTGGAACACATTAATGGCATTTCCATTCAATGGTTGCAGATAATTTGAGATTATGTGTGTGATTTGTAATTTTGGGACCTTTTTGTTTGGTGGCATGGCAATTTTTCAAATTAAAAATGTAGGATATGGCTCAGTGTAGTTTCTGATATGCCACTTTTGGAAGCAAACTAGCAACTCTGCAGTGCCTCTACTTGTTCCAGCCAAAATACTTTTTTGGGTTGGTTGCTTGACTCAATAACAAAATCATTCAGTTAAAAATAAACGAAAGTACAAACCTTTTGCTTACCTTTTTCAACCTGCCCCAACTTGACAAGAGTTGTGTGTCACCATTGTACCAGCCAGCCGTCACCACCCACGCCCCATGATGGATGAGAAGCTTGCCCGAATTGAATCGGCATGTCAGCGGGAGAGCATGGCTCTGTCATTGTAATGGATGCCAACATACTTAAAGCTATCATATGAGACATTAGCCTCCACCACTAGAACCCCAAGAGAGAGACACTTTCTGGAAACACTTTTCCTACACGGCCCACTTAGAGTCTATCCTTTGGGCAGAGAAGACGGTCATGTAGTCCTAAGCTTTTGTTTGAGTTTGAACAGGATCGGTTCGTACTAAAAAATTCAAGATGTGTTCAGTAGTGAGAGAGATAGAACGACAGAATTCAGGTGCCTCCTGTAGCACAGCAGAACTCGGCTGTTTGAACTGCGACTTAAAGCAGTTGGGATGGAAAACGTCAGTGTGCTTATTACATGTTGATGACTCAGGGTAGTTTCAGCTGTAAGCAGCTGTTGATTTATGGACAGCCAGTGAACTCTTGCTGCCAACAAGGTGGGGCTGAGAGAGAGATTATAAACGCACAACTGCAACAACCTCAAGCTAGAATAGAACGGAAGAATTACACCCCCCCCCCCCCCCCCCTTCATGCCAAACTGCTTTTACATGGCAATTAGCTGTGTCCTCATTTAGTTTGCCCCATCTCAAAGGGTAATGAAAGTCATACATCATCTTCAAGCTCTGCTAATTATCCCGGCTCAGTTGCAGGTAACCGCAAGAAGGTTCCGTCACCCAGATATATTGTACAGCCAATAAGTCGGAGAAAAAAATACTCTCTTGAAAGGTTGCCTGTACCAACTACCTCACATCCCTGACATACCTGTTTTCTGCAAATGTGGGATTCAAAGGAGAAATGTCCACCATATGCATAAATCTCTTCTAGGTGCGGTAACAAAATGTTCCGCCAGAGCGGCGTGCAAGTGTTGGAAACCAGAGAACACAAACATTTTGGGGGTCAGCTTGTCTGTGATGATTTACATGCTCTTGGCCAATGGAGGAAACACAAGTGAAATACTGTATTCAAAAATGGCTCAGCCATTTCAGTACATGCAGTACTTGCCAGAGGCATTCATGTATGAGCGATGCAACACTATGCACATATTTGCATATGTATACACCGTACACAGGTTCTATTAACAATAAAACTATAACGTAAGTTAGTTCCCTTATTAGTTAGTAAGTGACTTTGCTCCAGGGATCCGCCTGCAATCATGTTACATACTGTAGTTAAACGTAGTTTTTTTTTTTTTTTTTAAGTGATAGTCAGTAATGCTAAATTATTCAAGGCAATATTGTTGATCTTTCCTAACTGAGTCCAGGCGCACATTTACAAAAAAGACCTATACAGGTAGTCCCCGTGTTACGACGTACCCGACTTATGTCATTTCAACTTTACAAGGCCGGAGTCTCGTTTTTTCTTTCTTTATTTTATTATTATTGTTTTGTTCCTACGAAGAAGTTGTGAAGCCGCGTGAGAGAGAGAGGGGAAAGCCTGCAAGCCTGCAAGCCTGCAAGCCTGCGTGCACATTTGTTTCTTGTGACGCATCCGACAGAGGCAACACCTGTATAGAACACCTTTTGTACTGTTTATTGTGTGTTTTTTTAAATTGTGGTCGAATACTTGGGGCGATTTTATGTGATTGTTTTTGATGATCTGCGGATGCTAACTGGTAGATGCGAAATGCAAATGTGTGTTGTTATTGCTGTAACAGCAACTAGTTATAAACAAAAGTTTGAATTGCTGTTATTGAAAATGAAACATTTTTAATTTCACTTTTATTTTAGTTACATTCTGCAAGTGTTGATATCATAAGTAGCTGAATAAATTCAGCAAACCTCAACGACGTCTGACATCGTCATTTCGGAGCTTAGCTCGCTGTCTAGCTAGGATTTAGCTCCAACGTTTTGGCGAAGGCAGTACAATGACGTATGATAAAAGTTTTTGAATAGTTATTTTAAGACTCCGGGGGTATTTTGGGGTACTTAGAGGGTTAATTCCAACTTCCATGGAAATTCGGGTTATGTCGCCAGCGTAGGAATAGAACCTGTTCGTAACTCGAGGACTACCTGTATATTAGTGTTGTATCGGTCGCGAACGATTCGTTCTTTTTGAACGAATTGTTTGGGTGAACGAGACCGAACTAATCACCATCTGCACTGATCCGTTCTATGAAGTTAGGGCTTGTTCGCTGCGTGGGAGGGCGTTGAGCAAGCGGCAGCGTCTTCTGACATCGCACACGACCAATCCGACGCCAGCCTCATCGCGGGCAGGGGAGGGAGCGGAAACAGAATCAGGGCGTCTGTCACTCACTTCCACGTGTAGCCAATAAGCAGCCAGCGTGCACGCAAGGGGGCAAGACTGAGTTATGTCACTTCCCGTTCAGTGACTCGGTCCTCCGGTTCCTGACCTAGCTTGCTGCTAACTTGACTTTCCAGTAATGCGGTGAACGAGTCAAAAAATGGAAGGAAATGACTTTGTCACATATTTGTTAATGTGGAGCCTATCAAATGCTGCTCAAACAGACAAAACACCACACAAATCTAGCGAGCATGGTTTAGTGTACTACTTTTCTCAACAGACTCGGGACTACCTATGACTGACGACATACTATCAAATTTACAGTAGTTTAAAACACGGGTAGCTAAAAAAAAACAAAAACAAAAACACGGGTAGCTACGAGGCAAGCAAAAGTGAGCTGCGGTCGCGTGATGGCAGTGAAGGGGGCAGAGAACTGTCACTATATGGAGGCTTCATGGCAGCGATATTTACCTCATATGTGCACAGAAAAAAAGAATATTTAGTATGATCACCATAATATTGATTTGCAATGAAACTGTATATACATGTCAATTTTTTCCGACTGTTTTATTTTTTTTTCGTGTCAGAGCGTGTCAGGTGTTGGTTGGTTTGACAAATTATGTCCATCCGTCCATCATGTGCTACTCAAGCGCCCAAAAACAACGCACGCGGACACGGGAGATGTCGCAATATGTCTACATTTTTCTTAACAGACTAATGAGAGTAGAAAGGCAACATCGTAAAGAGCAAACAATTATTTCTCGTCAGCATTTGACGATCTGAGATGAGGGGACGACAGGGGTGCTGACCGGATTATTTTATTTGTTAATACCAGTGCAAAAATTCAATACGATCATCTTAATACTGATTTGCAATTAAACTGTCAAATATCAAAATGTAGTATTGTTTTTATTTCAGAGCAGCACATTTGACAACTAGCTATTTACACTTTAGTTTTAACAATAGTGACCTAAAATAATAGTGATGAGCATAAAAACTAAAATACAACAGAGCGAGAGGTAAATATGATGTGTTGGTCGTTCCATATTTAGAAATTAAACTTTCGATTTATTTTTATTTTCGTGACAGCAAGCATGCCGCGTTGGCTGGTAGCAGCAGCATTGTATGTGTGATCAAGATCATGCTAAAGAAAGTCCGTGTGCCCCCGACCCCAAACCCCCACTCCCCCCACAAAAGGGGAGCCATGACTTTGATCCCATTGAACTAGGACAGACGACGCGGAAGTTCTCCCTCGCTTTTGCAGCAGCGGGAGGGAGACGAGGCTGTCTGTGAAGGCAGAATGATATCGCCTGTCACTCATTTCTGAAACTACGACGAGTGGTCAATGAGGAGCCTGTGTGCAAGAGAGGGAGGGACCAAGCAATGTCACTTCCCGTTCAGTTATACTGCGAAGCGGTCTTTGGTGATTCGTTCGGCAACGTCACTTCCCGTTCACTAACCGAACGATTCATTGGGCGGGGAGGGAGGTGAGGGGGGCGAACGATTCGTTGAACGATTTGTTTGAACGAATCTTTTTAATGAACGAACCGGAATGGATTCGTTTACTCAAGTGAACGACAGATCCCGTCACTACTGTATATGCTAAAACAAATCAGTATTTATTAACTCAATGGGACGTTTTTGACAGTTTATTTTAACATAAACTTCAAAGGCAGTTGCACTTTTTGGCACAAATACTATAAATCAGTGTTGTTTTCGTCAATGATGACGATAACGAAAAAATTTAGTCAACGAACAATTTTTTTCAAGACGATGACATCACGATGATGAGCTAAAAACATGTCATCGGAGACTAAAACGTAACAAGATGGATGCCAGTTGTCAGGTGACAAGAACGAGATGAAAATTCACCATAATTTCTGTCGTAACGTCACAATGTGTGATATTTTCTTATCGTATGTGTAGTTAGCGCACATTTTAGGAGTGTTTGGTCGTGTCACTCACGTGACATGCTGTGCCTCCCCCCGCAAACACATACAGGCTTAAGCGTGTGCCCACTCCAGGCTCCTTTTGTGAAACACATGGCCGGTGCTGCTTGGTAAGTTTTGTTTTCTTATTTTGGCTATGCCATGTTGAGACTTTAAAGGTCTGTGCTGAGTGATCATCACACACTAAACTAACATGTAGCGTCTGCATGGCGTTCGCGTTGGCATTAGCATTTAGTACTCTTGGAAAACGTTTTACTTTCAGTTCGTGGTGTGCAAGTTAGTTTAATTAATTGCATATAATGTGCTGTTTTCCTGGTGAGTGTGTATTATAATCATGAAGATGATTGATGTCCTTGTAGACTCTACAATTATGTACCCATCTCTCAATGTTCATTCGAATTGGTGGAAACCTTTTATTCATTTACTTATTTTTTCATGGACTAAAACTTTTGAAGTTTATAGAACGAAGGAATCTGACATTCTAACCAGATTGCTGGAATCACGCCAGCCTAACTGCCGGACCTGCGCTGACGCAGCTCCAACGACCCGGGCCGGCGAAATTTTGACAACCCAGTCAAAAGGCCAAACTCTGCGCATTCACTTTAGTTTTAACCCCTTGTACTGACTCCATTTTGAAAGCTGGAAGAAGGCTTCGACGCAAACGTTAACAATTCATTCAGGTCGACAGTGATCAAACGGCAAGGCAAAACAGCGGCAGACCCAGGCGAAGAGGAGACTCAAGGTCACCATATCACAAGTCAACAAAAGGTTCCCGAGAAAAATTTGACAACGATTAGTTAACCATTCAGTTTTGTGAAGGCTCTCGCGGGGCGGGCTGTGGGCAGGAAGAAGGGTGTGTTTGCGTTTTGTTTAGGATTATCTTCTATTGCAGTTTGGGCTGTTTAGTTAATACATCACAGTTGCTGTGTCACTGTTACTGAGGCAACCAGAGTGAGAGAGAGCCTCAGCGTCAAAGGGGCACTTGGAGTCTTATTAGTCGTGTTATCAGTTGGATATCAGGCCGGTGCTCCTTATAGGACAGGACGTCCCGCCATTTGTTCTGGACTGTCCTGAATAACTGATTGCGGGAGTTGGTGTTGCAGACGTGGGCTTGTAGATGTCTTGCCTATCAACTGGTTGTCAGTGTCAATCTTGCTCAGTGAGTTGCATGAGCTTCCGTGATCAGAAGGCGCCATGTATCTCTTATGCCCTATGTCAAGTTCAAAAATAGACCCTTAGGTAGACATTTGCAAAATTACCCAAAAATAAGGAGAGAAGACACTCAGTTTTCTTGGCCAAGGAGAGCAAAGAGGGACTAGACAGAGGAATGCTAGATTACGCTGTATAGTCACCAAAATTGATCTAAGGAAAAAACCCTCTTTGCTCTTTTTATTAGGGGTTTGTCCTAACACAGAAGGGTCCCGCCCTGAAGGGAGGGAGAAAGCAAGCTGGAGACACCCATGTGAATTTGGCTGGCTATGTGTGAGCATGTAGGTAGAACTACAGTGGGGGGAACAAGAATTTGATACACTGTACTGTGTATCAAATTCTTGTTCTCCCCACTGTAACTAAATACACGTGTGTAAGCAAAGGCACAGGTAAAAAATGGTCAGAATGACCCAGATACTTCAGTTATGCAACGCTGCGGCCATGGAAGATGTCCTCCAATGGAAAATTGTCCTCGAAGGTCTAGACGAAAGTCCGGACACCAGGTGCTGAAGATGTCCCGGAAGGTCTAGTTACGCAATGATGGCCATGAAGGCAGTTGTCATCCCGACCCTTTTTACTCTTTGTAACACTTAAACATTATACTACAACCTAGTATAGCAAGCAATAATCATTTACTGGTTGTATCAATAAGAAAAAAATATGGCAATATGTATTATGTATGGTATATATGAGCACAAGCAAATATTCAATCAATCAAGCAAATATTCAATCAATCAACCCTCGATAATTACCTCAACACCCTATGTCAAATATATTCGCTTGTTTTCCTTAAACTATGATATAAATGTGATTTATTTTATATCAGGTACGTTAGCGCAGGGGTGCCCCTTGTTTTAGGTGTCTCCCTCCTTTAACATACCTAAATCAAATGATCAGCTCATCAGTAAGCTCTGCAGCAGCCTGATAACGATCCTGATTAGTTGATTCAGGTGTGTTAGAGTAGGGAGACATGGAAAACAAGCTGGATAGGGGCTCTCGAGGACCGGGATTGGGCACCACTGCGTTAGAGTAATATAAACAGTTGAACGGTAAATACGAGAAAATATACTATTTCCTATAAGACGAAAACATTTTCATTTGTCTGCATTTACGTTGACTAAGACTAGATGAAGACGAACACATTTTGAAATAACTAAAATATCACCGAGACTAATAAGTATTTTTGTCCAAAAGACAGACAAAAATTAAAAGAGTTGCCAAAAACAACACTGCTATAGACCGCTATTTCTATGGAGATGAGTCTATTCTCCATACAATCTAGTGTATCATGCAATTGGTTCTAAAGAGGTTATTCTTAGGAATAAATGATAAATTTAGCTTTCAAACTAAAGGTAAGCGAACGGAGTTGGATGCCATTCTAGCAATGACGACAATCCACTCTGATGCTCTGACATGTTGGGATGTTTTGGCCCGCATCCGCCTGTCACCTCTATACCCAGATAGGACATCTGTCTTGGTCCACTGATGGTGGCCCTCATTCCTTTCTGCCTCCTTGCTGTCATCTCCAAGCCGCCATCCTATCCGCCTTGAGCCTGGCAGCCGTTTGCAAGTGTGGGTTTTGGAGTCAGAAGAGAGCGCGCAGGGTTGAGAGCTGGAGGCAAAGAGGAGACTAATTGTCAAGGTTATGCCTCAGAAGATGATTGATGTCAGGCCGGGCTTTCCTGTCAGCCTGTCAGGAGGCAGGAATGTTTAATGTTCTCATTATTGGTTACGCTGTTGTGTATATTTCTCTGTCAGCGACACCGAGCCATCTGAACTGCCAAAGCACTTCAAAGGCCTGCAGGTCATTTATCTTCCCCCGACGCTCCCAATGCTCAGCCTCAGCTGAGTGCCAGTGATTTGTTATGACTTGAGAGCTGGCTGACAGACAGGCCCTCTGTAAGGCTGCGGAAAAAGGAATCCTTTTTGTCACACTATGAAAACATCAATGTTCCAATAATGGGCTACAACTGTCAGCGGAGGCCAGCACCTGACAGTTGCGTGGCCTCGCTAATTTGCAGTCCCGGTGACTTGCACTTTTTGGGATTCTGCTGGGCTGTCGCACTCAAACGGGACGCCATCTGTTGTTCGGCACTGCAGGGTGGGCGCATGGAACGAGAGAGAGAGGAAGGCCACGATAATTGAAGGCACCTCGTCATTTTTCATTAATCGTGCAGCTCGCGTGTCCTTTCTTCTGCTGTCAGAATCGAGCGACGCCGAGAAAAATAACCCCTGCGAGGACAGGGAAGGATGATATGGCTCAGGAATGCCGGACCAACGAAAGGCAAAGGATGAGATAGAGCGGGGGATTGGGGCTTGGGGGAGAGAAAAGGCTATAGTGGGAGAGAGAGGGAAAAGGTGAGGGAAGGGGTGGAGCGAGTGTGCAGTGGCGGGGGAGCGGGAAAGAGAAGAAAATCAGATCTTTGTTTCCTTTCCCAGGCCATGACATGATTAATCGTTTTCTTCTGATCTAATTTTGGAACATGAAAAACAGCACATTTGTCTTGAAGAAAAATGGTGTGCCGAGCCGTGCAGATGGAAATTTCGAGCCCCGAAAAAGATTAAAGTGAAATTCCACCCCTTAGAACTAATCACGAGTTGTAGATTATACTGTCGTCTTAACCAGATGGTGGGTTTGATTCTGCGGACCCTTCCTCATATTAATGAATGCTTGACTGTTATATTTGACTTTGGTAAGTGAAATGTCTATCAGGCCTAATGGACTGCCAGGCCAACCAACACATGCTTGCAACTCTGTCTGCACTTTCTGCATTTTTCATGCCTTCCTCTCTATGCAGAATGCTGTGCTTCCTCTTCCACTTCTCATCATGTGCTGCCGCCCTCCGTAGTCCCCCCACACACACACACACATACAATGCATGGCGAACAAGAACAAACTTGTGTCCACAGCTAATTTCCTCCCATAGGTTAGGGCCATAACTCTGGACTCGCCAGCGTCACCTGGGGCAAGGAGGGACGGGAACTCAATAGTAATGTGATTAGTCTCCCGCTCAATATGGCTGCATACACAGCAGTATGTTAACCAACCTAATTATGAGAGGGGTGATAAAAGGAGAGTGGGTGGCCGACTGCCCTTTGGCACCGTCCTTTCCATTGTGGAGACGCCGGGCACGTACAGTCATCTGTTTTATTTGGAGAAGGGCTCGTTTTTCACACTTGCCACAGCGAGATAACAAATGCGCTGGCGTTTGTCTCTAACGTGACAATTTTAGAAGAACAATTCTTACATCTGGCACACATCTTGTTTGTCTTTCAGTGGCGTGACATTGATCAAGTTTATTTATATGCAGTAATCATCTGTGGAAGTTTGCCCAAGTTTTTGCAGGATATAGGTTGTCATTGCAATTGACAGCTAATACATCTAGTCAAAATAGATTTGACGTCTAGGGTCATCAATGTCACTGAAACATGACCATTCACTGCCAGTCCTATGTCCAGTGTTGTTAATCTAATTTAAAAAAGTAATTAGTTACGGTTACAAATTACTTCTCCAGAAAAGTAATTGAGTTAGTAACTCAGTTACCTCATTGTAAGAGTAATAATTTACTCAGCAAAGTAACTGACGTTACTTTTCGTGTTCTACACGCGATTACAATATACATTCTATAACATCTTTCACTTAAAAGATGTTCATATGATCTGATAAAATTTTAATTTACACCTACAGTATATAACAGTGTAATGGTATATAAACTTTAACTTTCAAATGCTGTGAGGAAAAACTTTTTTTGTTTGTGTTTCCTGTTGTACTGAACCCGTACCAAAGTATGCACTGAACCGTGACTTGTGTGTATCGTCACACCCCTAATATACCGTATTGGCCCGAATATAAGACGTTTTTTTTTGCATTGAAATACGACTGAAAAACGGGGTCGTCTTACATTCGCGATCTAGACATTATACCCATTCACGACACTAGATGGCGCCAGATATCATTGAAGCGATGTTCTGTCATGACAGATCTCAGCTACTCATAAGTTTAACCAGCTTGCATTATTTTATTGCAATGTTTTTCCTCATTCAGATTTGTTTCAAGACTACAATACAGTTAGACTTCATTTTGATGGTTAATGCAGTTTTTGCAATTTTGTTGTTTTATCACAATAGATTGGTTTATTTACATTTCAAAAACCAGAAGCTATTCATTTACGAATGTGATTGCACTTTAGTTTACATATTTAAATGTTCAAATATTAAGATTTGAATGAGGCAAAATAACATGCTTTTTCTCTCAAATATATTTTTATAATCATTTGTTTCGGATATACTGTAGTTATTTTCTGTATGAAAATTAATTTGGTGTTCAAAAAGTCTTTTTTCAAACTTGAGTCTTGAAAAAGAGGGGGTCGTCTCATAATCAGGGCCGCCTTATATAGTATACGGGCCAATACGGTATATAGATATATTTTTCAATATGCAGGTGAGGCTCTGAATCTCATGCTTTTCCTATATTCGCTGTAGTTGTTTTGATTAAAGGTTCATGGATATGGTATTCAAGAAAAGTTTGGAGCAAGTGACTCTTTTTGGTAATAAAAAAAATATATATATTATTATAATGTAGCATCTACAAGGACAATGCCAACTTGGTGATGATAATACACTTTCAACAGGAAAACTACATTGTTTTCAGTTAATTGTACCCACCTGGACGCCACTAACTCTATGTAAAAAAAAAAAAAAAAAAATTGCCCGAAAGTTTAAGATGACGCTAGCCATGCTAAATGCTAATGAAAACGCGAATGCTATGCTAACCACCTAACCAATCATCATTGCGTGTGCAACGGCAACACCACCCCTTTTCTTCCTCCCCCTTCCTGATATCACATCTCCCAGGCAGCTGTGATAAAATCCGACAAATTGCGCCTCATTAAACCAAATTGTAGTAACACGACCCTTCACATCTTCAGTAACGGTAACAGTGTTGCAAAGATGGGAAGAGGAATTAATTGGATTACTCAGTACTGAAAAAAATAACGCCGTTAGAAATGCTGTTATACTCAAGCGCTGTTATTAATAACACTGCCTTCATCTATCGCTGTTACTGGCAGACAGTGAGTAAACTGTTACTTGTGATAACACTGGACCATTTAGAACCTATGTTTTGTTTGCAAACCTGATGCACATTGTGATTTATTTTTTTTCTCAATCAGTTAACACAATAACACATCAAAACAAGTCATCATCTGTTGTTAGGACATCATATTTCAACAAATATTTTTACGAAATTCTTTTTTCTTCAAAGTAATTTTGTATCACAATAATGTGTCCATATTTATAGACTATATATATATATATATATATATATATATATATATATATATATATATATATATATATATATATATATATATATATATATATTTATTAGGGCTGTCAAAATTATCGCGTTAACGCACGGTAATTAATTTTTTTAATTAATCACCTTAAAATATTTGACGCAATTAACGCACATGTCCCGCTCAGACAGTATTCTGCCTTTTGGTAAGTTTTACAGCAAGGTTTTTTGTGCTGTCTAACAGCGAACTCTTGTGGTCGCTTTGCGACATGGTTTATTGCTTTCTTGCCAGTTCAATATGGCTGCACGACGTCTCGGGCTGACGCCTACGTTGTACTGTTGTGCTTATATGATCCTTGGACAAGATTTGTCCGTAAGTATGGTTGTTGTAAAGAATGTACATATTATGTTAGTAAGCGAAATATTATATTTTTTGTATGAGACACTTTTTGTTTATGTTTAGTGAACCTGTATAGCATGCCAAGCTAACGTTGTTGCTAATGCAATGCTTGTGTACATTTTTTTTGTAGTTTCACTACGGTCTAAAGAGGACAGTGGTTTGAGGCCATTTTATTAATAAATTAGATGAAAAAGGAAGAAGTCTGATTATTAAGGCGTCGTTCACTAGCTGTCTAGCTTTGGAAAAAGTAGACGCTTCGGAGTGAGGACAGCATAGACAGATTTAAATGACAGTTGAGTGAAATGCCCACCACAGTCCTTATGTACCGTATGTTGAATGTATATATCCATCTTGTGTCTTATCTTTCCATTCCAACAAATTACTTTACAGAATATATATATAATTTACAGAAAAATATGGCATATTTTATAGATGGTTTGAATTGCGATTAATTGCGATTAATTACGATTAATTAATTTTTAAGCTGTAATTAACTCGATTAAAATTTTTAATCGTTTGATAGCCCTAATATATATATATATATATATATATATATATATATATATATATATATATATATATATATATATATATATATATATATATATATACAGTGCTGCTCGAAAGTTTGTGAACCCCACAGCGATGGTCAGATTTTTTGTAAAAAAAACTAAAATAACCTTATTAAATGTTAAGTTATACCCAAATCCACAATACTGACATTCCAAATAATGGACTGAAACAAAAGAAATAGTTATATTGTCATTCTTTATTTAACAAAAGTGGTTGATTTAAGAAAAACTCAGATATCATGTGTGCAAAAGTATGTGAACCCCTTCAGTTAATAGGATATTGCGCCTCCTTTTGCAGAGATTACCTCAACCAAACGGTTTCTGTAGTGACTAATCAGCCTCTCACATCTACTTTGGGGGATTTTTGCCCATTCTTCCTTGCAGAACGCAGTCAGTTGAGAGAGGTTTGATGGGCGTCTGGCATGAACTGCTCGCTTCAGGTCCCGCCACAGCATTTCAATGGGATTTAGGTCAGGACTTTGACTGGGCCAGTCCAGAACACGAATCTTCTTCTTTTTCAGCCATTCCTTGGTTGTATTGCTGGAATGCTTTGGATCATTATCATGTTGCATGATCCACCTTCTGCCAAGCTTTAACTTCAAAACAGATGGCGTCAGGTTATGTTCTAGGATTTGACAATATTCCTCAGAATTCATGATTCCCTGGACTATGTGGAGTTGTCCAGGTCCTGAGGATGAAAAGCAAGCCCAGATCTTGACATTCCCACCTCCATGCTTCACTGTTGGGAGAATGTTCTTTTGGTGGTATGCAGTGTTGACTTTTCGCCAGACATGGCGGTTTTGGTTGTGACCAAACAGTTCAATTTTGCACCTACATCAGTTGATGAAAACTCTTTTTAATTTAGTCTCGACAACACAACTGTTAAAAAAAAACAAAAAAAAACTACTGAATTGATTGATTAGGAAATCAGGTTGAAATAATAGAAAATTCCAAAATGTTGAGGGGGTTCACAAACTTTTGAGCAGCACTGTATATATACTGTATATATATATATATATATATATATATATATATACAGTGCCTTGCAAAAGTATTCGGCCCCCTTGAACCTTGCAACCTTTCGCCACATTTCAGGCTTCAAACATAAAGATATAAAATTTTAATTTTTTGTCAAGAATCAACAACAAGTGGGACACAATCGTGAAGTGGAACAAAATTTATTGGATAATTTAAACTTTTTTAACAAATAAAAAACTGAAAAGTGGGGCGTGCAATATTATTCGGCCCCCTTGCGTTAATACTTTGTAGCGCCACCTTTTGCTCCAATTACAGCTGCAAGTCTCTTGGGGTATGTTTCTATCAGTTTTGCACATCGAGAGACTGACATTCTTGCCCATTCTTCCTTGCAAAACAGCTCGAGCTCAGTGAGGTTGGATGGAGAGTGTTTGTGAACAGCAGTCTTCAGCTCTTTCCACAGATTCTCGATTGGATTCAGGTCTGGACTTTGACTTGGCCATTCTAACACCTGGATACGTTAATTTTTGAACCATTCCATTGTAGATTTGGCTTTATGTTTTGGTTCATTGTCCTGTTGGAAGATAAATCTCCGTCCCAGTCTCAGGTCTTGTGCAGATACCAACAGGTTTTCTTCCAGAATGTTCCTGTATTTGGCTGCATCCATCTTCCCGTCAATTTTAACCATCTTCCCTGTCCCTGCTGAAGAAAAGCAGGCCCAAACCATGATGCTGCCACCACCATGTTTGACAGTGGGGATGGTGTGTTCAGGGTCATGAGCTGTGTTGCTTTTACGCCAAACATATCGTTTTGCATTGTGGCCAAAAAGTTCAATTTTGGTTTCATCTGACCAGAGCACCTTCTTCCACATGTTTGGTGTGTCTCCCAGGTGGCTTGTGGCAAACTTTAAACGAGACTTTTTATGGGTATCTTTGAGAAATGGCTTTCTTCTTGCCACTCTTCCATAAAGGCCAGATTTGTGCAGTGTATGACTGATTGTTGTCCTATGGACAGACTCTCCCACTTCAGCTGTAGATCTCTGCAGTTCATCCAGAGTGATCATGGGCCTCTTGGCTGCATCTCTGATCAGTTTTCTCCTTGTTTGAGAAGAAAGTTTGGAAGGACGGCCGGGTCTTGGTAGATTTGCAGTGGTCTGATGCTCCTTCCATTTCAATATGATGGCTTGCACAGTGCTCCTTGAGATGTTTGAAGCTTGGGAAATCTTTTTGTATCCAAATCCGGCTTTAAACTTCTCCACAACAGTATCTCGGACCTGCCTGGTGTGTTCCTTGGTTTTCATAATGCTCTCTGCACTTTAAACAGAACCCTGAGACTATCACAGAGCAGGTGCATTTATACGGAGACTTGATTACACACAGGTGGACTCTATTTATCATCATCGGTCATTTAGGACAACATTGGATCATTCAGAGATCTTCACTGAACTTCTGGAGTGAGTTTGCTGCACTGAAAGTAAAGGGGCCGAATAATATTGCACGCCCCACTTTTCAGTTTTTTATTTGTTAAAAAAGTTTAAATTATCCAATAAATGTTGTTCCACTTCACGATTGTGTCCCACTTGTTGTTGATTCTTGACAAAAAAATTAAATTTCATATCTTAATGTTTGAAGCCTGAAATGTGGCGAAAGGTTGCAAGATTCAAGGGGGCCGAATACTTTTGCAAGGCACTGTATATACTGTATATCATAGACGTCATAATATATTGACGGGACACTGGGCGTGGGGCCGATTCATATGGAGCCTATTTAAAAATACAAATCAATACAAATATTTAACATGTCATTTAAGTTTTTGCCCAAAATAGCAACTTAAATTCTTGTGAACAAATGCTTAAATCCCTGATTTTTTGGCTAAAAGCAAAACAAACAAAAAAAAACGGCCAGTTGCCATTTATTTTACGTAAATATGTCAAAGTATGTTGCTAGTCTGTAAGACAATGTGGCAGCTGCCTAAGCACAACAAAGAGCTTTTTACGTTGAAAATTCTTGTGAATAAATGCTTAAATTCCTGAATTCTATATAGATATGAACCTAAAACAGTCTCAAATTTTGGTTAGTTAGCATTTATTTTGCGTAAATATTGCGAAGTATGATGCCAACGCCATAGCGGCTAATTTCTTCAATTGATTTTTTTCACAACGTTTCAAAATGGTACCATGGTACGGTACCAAAAATATAGTAACTACCTTGAATCCTTGAACAAATCACTCCTGAGACAATCCTTCCTGTTTGTATGCTGTACAGCTTTCGTACTTTTTTTTAACCTAAATCAAGTGTTAGATTGCTGCGTGTGTTTGAGAATTACTGCTCTTGATGCTGGGTGTGTGCAGGCCCCCTACACGAAGGCGTGGCCCAGTGTCTGGGGGAAGTGAGTCTGCAATATATTATGAAGTCTATCATATACTAGTATCTATATATTTTTTCGGTTTTCAGTTAAAAGGTCAAAAGTTTACCACCGAAAAGTGTGAAGAACCTCAGTCCTCTTGTGATGACGTAATCAAAACACGGCAGGTTAACACTATTGGCTCACAGCCAACATGTCCGTGGTTTGGAAATATTTGGAGGTTTCAAAGAAACATATAAATCATTAAATGAAGGAAAATAAAATAAATTTGCTTCATTGCTGCTACATGCTCGTTCTGAAGTTGCTTTCCACTGATGTCCCGCGTTACATCGAGCACAGTGCATTTGAGCATGTGAGTGAGTAGTTTGGAGTTTTTTTGTATACTGTTCACTTGATTAAAGTAGTATTTAAATGAATATATGTGCATTTGCTGAGGTTTAGTACAGAACGTTTACAGCACAAAGACTTCCTCTTTTTGTCACTTTCGGCGACTTCCACACCCCCTCTGCCAGATGCCGTTTAATCTGGCTGCGCGCGACTTTGCTCGGCTTTGTCGCCGCTAGAACTCGACCACTCGCATGGCTCTCAATCGTCTCCACTTGTTGGACAAGACAATGCTTAGTCTTATTTTAAGGACTAGGGGAGATTGTAATTGCCTTGTAAAGAGCTTTACTAGTTTTGGTGAAAACGGAATAGCTTTTTATAGCTTTTTTTTGTTGTTGTTGTTGTGAACTACAGTTCCACACAAACGTACATCGAGATCTCATTTAGTTTAGCAATTGGAGGCGTGAGACCCATTTTTCTAGTGTCCCAAACTTGCCGTGAGTTACAATTTCTAATGGGGTGGAAAATCTGACAGAAAACATGGAACGCACCGTCCCATGGAGTTTCAGAATCAGCACCTTTCAAACGAAGGCTAGGTTCATACTACAGGTCTTGCACGAATCCGATTTTTTCGTGTTTTTCCGACTCGAGTCAGGCATTAATTTGATGGTCTGAACGGGACAAGTCACATAGAAGTGAACTATTTCAAATCCGATCTGAGTCACTTTCGTATGTGGTTCAAATCTGATCTGGACCACATTTTTTCAGAACGTGACCGGCGGTCTGAACTGTCAAGACTCCCAAATCGGATTTCATGCGTCAATTACACCCGCAAATAGCAAGAGACATGGTGGACGGCAGCCATGTAGGCATTAGCGC
This sequence comes from Corythoichthys intestinalis, assembly GCF_030265065.1. Classification (NCBI taxonomy): domain Eukaryota; kingdom Metazoa; phylum Chordata; class Actinopteri; order Syngnathiformes; family Syngnathidae; genus Corythoichthys; species Corythoichthys intestinalis. The sequence goes on along the minus strand of NC_080404.1, from coordinate 26,468,007 downwards.
CTAGCTTGAACTCTGCTTTTAAGCACGAAACGGGCTTGACCACAGTCATAAAAAAATAAAATGAAGAAAAGAATAAGCCTTATGATTTTCGATTTTCATTCTGTGCGCCGAATGAGTGATATTTCATTATTGAACACAGGGCCGAGTCGGGGCAAACTGACGCATCCACGCCATTTCACGCACACACGTCAAGGCTCATGTGTGTCATGCGTTCTATCAGTCCATATAAACTTTGAATATAAGACTAAACGGGGATTATTAATGTTTGTTATTTGTTTCCTCTTTTTGGAAATTAAAATATGATCACTCTGGAATGACATACCGCTAGCATGTGTGGTCATTTGTTTTGATGCTTCTGCACATGCGGGTCTCTTTACTGAGCGCATCACGGACTGCGAATTAGTGCGCATGCGTGATACTTGAACAATCCCAATGGACAAAGGCAGTCTGAACTGGCACGCCAAAAAAAACAGATATAGACCCTACTCACGTGACGTCACAGCCACGCCCCCGCGCCATGTTGTCCATCTACTCGTCATGTTAATGCATTAGCGCTTCGTAAATTCCTCCTATTATGGCGTGTTTTTCTGCTCGTTAACATTAATAATCAAAATGGTGAAGTCGTGTGTGGCGGTCGGTTGCAAAAACAAGAGAAGATAGACGGAGAGACTTGAAGTTTTACCGTATTCCGAGAGACCCGGACAGGAGAGCGAGATGGACTGCTGCAATTCGACGAGAAAACTGGGCTCCAAACGACTACCACAGATTATGTCGTAGTCATTTTATATCTGGTAAGATGCATTTAATATATATCTAGAGGGTTTTGGGCTGACAACCACAATTAAGATCATTGCTAGGCTAATCGCCGACAACATACACTCAGACGTTGTGAATGAACTACCTGAAAATATATAATTATAAGGGGATAATCAGACAGTTGTCATACAATTAATTTACAATTTCACTATTGAGGTCAAAAGCCAAAAAATAAATTCAACTAGGGACAATCTGGAGTAGTGCTATCGCACTTCATATTTATTACATATTATATATGTATGTAATGAGAGTGCTATCGCTAAACCATATAAACATTAAAAGCCCTAGCTCCATTGACAAATGACATGAAATACATTAGACTTGACAGTGGATGTTAGCAAGAACAAAAGATTTTGAATTGAAAATTTTGTAACTCACCTTCCCGAACACAAGATAGATTCCTGTCGAATTTTCGTGGACGAGGACCTGTTTCACCCAACCAGCAACAAAGTATTTATAAGCCTCCAAGCTCTTAAAGTTTTTCAAACTTTCGTGAGAATAGGCTGATTTTGTGTGGACAAATAGTTGTAAATATCAGGGTAGCAGATGTCAGGCAAAGACGGCGAAGACAGCGGGTCGAAAAACATTGATTTAGGCATCAAATATGGATCTGGCGAATGGATAAACTGAAGCTTTTCCACATAACGCCTTTTATGCAACGCATCCAATGAGTTTACAGCGTCAGATAACACCGGGGCTTTCATGAATTCCTCTATAACTTGCACGACTAATTGAAAACAATGAGAATAGGTCTAAAAAATATGGACAATATGGCGGCCGGATACAGCGACACGTCATTTTGTGACGTAGGTGAGTAGGGTCTATAGCAAAAAATCGGATTTGTATATTAAGACCTGTTGTATGAACCTAGCCCAGGGGTGGACAAACAATTCCACAAAGGGCCGCAGTGGGTGCGGGTTTTTGTTCATACTCATCATGAGTACAACTTTTCACCAATCTGGTTTCTTACAAGTGCAATCAGTTGATTGCAGTCAGATGCTTCTTGTTTCCACTGAAACCTCATTGGTTAAACTGTCTGTGCTGAATCAGTTGGATCAAAGACCAGGACCCACTGCGGCCCTCGAGGACCGGTTTGCCCACCCCTGACCTCGCCTTAATGTCTTGAGCCTCCGGCGTTGTAGAACCAATGCCAAGGCAAAGGGCATGAATCGGAAACTAATAGAAAAACATAATTAAAATAATAATAATAATAATAATAATAAAATAAATAAATAAATAAAAATGATTTATATGAATGTGTATTTTTCGGCCTTTCAGCCAAATGTTTCCAATATTCGATTTCGGCCAAGAATTTTACTTTCGGCACATCCTCAACATGTAGTGTATTCTGATATATTTTGCTTAATATAACATGATATGAATGGACATTTTGTTCTATTTCAATTTATTTAAAACATACATTTCAAATAGAAAACAAAATTATATGAATAAATTATGCATCAAAAATTTAGTGGCCAAAAATGTTTCCACCATAATGTGACAAAAAATTGTTTTGTTTTCAGTCAATGCTTCTTTCAACAAAATATCATTACCGAAACACGTGTCGCTTTCCAAGCAAATGAGTGTGTAAGAACAATGAAAACAAAACTATTGGCCTTTGTCAGCGCACAATTCACTGAGGTCCAGTGGTTGAATGTAATAAAGTAGTAGTACTTTTTATACTGTATAAGTCCATTTTTTGTGTATCTGTACTTTACTTAAGTACAAATATGAGGTGTTACTTTTTACTTCACTACATTTTACAGCACGTATCTGTACTTTTATTCCACTACTTTTCAAATTGTCGCCTGTGTTACATGTTACTTTTATTTGTTTGTTTTTTTCTCATTGTAAACTGATAGTTTCGTTTTCATGCTTGATGCTGCTTTCATGTTTTAATGCTTCACGCAATCGATAAGCCCCGTGCAGCCATACCGTAATTGAGCACTAGAGGTAGCAACATAGGTACAAGCAAGATTAGGCAGTTGAAAGAGATACAGTGCCATGAAAAAGTATCTGAACCTTTTCGAATTTCTCACATTTCTGCATAAAATCACCATCCAATGTGATTTGATCTTTGTCAAAATCACGCAGATAAAAAAACAGTATCTGCTTAAACTAAAACCACCCAAACATTTATAGGTTTTTAATATTTTTATGAGGATAGTATACAAACAATGACAGAAGGGGGAAAATAAGTGCGTGAACCATCACATTTAATATTTTGTGGCACCCAGTTTGTCAGCAATAACTTCACCCAGACGCCTTCTGTAGCTGCAGATCAGTCTGGCACATCGATCAGGACTAATCTTGGCCCATTCTTCTCTACAAAACTGCTGTAGTTCAGTCAGGTTCCTGGGATGTCTGACATGAATCGCTGTCTTTAGGCCATGCCACAGCATCTCAATGGGGTTCCAGTCTGGACTTTGACTTGGCCACTCCAGAACGTGTATTTTGTTCTTCTGAAACCATTCTGAAGTTGATTTACTTCTGTGTTTTGAATCATTGTCTTGTTGCAGCATCCATCCTCTTTTTAGCTTCAACTTTCTGTCAGACGGCCTCATGTTTTCCTGCAAAACATCCTGATAAACTTTTGAATTCATTCTTCCATTAATGATTGCAAGCTGTTGTTGTTGTTGCGAAACAGCCTCAAATCTTGATGTTCCCCCCACTATGCTTCAAGGTGCGGATGATGCGTTGATGTTGGTGAGCTGTTCCATTATTCCTAAACACATGACATTGTGTGTTACACCCAAACAACACAACTTTGGTTTCATCAGTCCACAAAATATTTTGCCAAAAGCTCTGTGGAGTGTCCAAGCGCCTTTTTGCGAACATTAAACATGCAACAATGTTTTTTTTAGACAGCAGTGGCTTCCTTTGTGGAGTCCTCCCATGAACACCATTCTTGGCCATAGTTTTATATAAAGCTGATGTGTGCACAGAGATATTCGACTATGCCAGTGATTATTGTAAGCCTTTAGCAGACACTCTAGGGTTCTTTTTTACCTCTCTGAAAATTCTGTGCTGAACTCTTGGCGTCATCTTTGGTGGACGGCCACGCCTTGGGAGAGAAGCAACAGTGCCGAACTCCCCATTTGTAGACAACTTCTCTGACTGTCGATTGATGAACATCCAGACTTTTAAAGATTGTTTTGTATCCTTTCCCAGCTTTATACAAATCAACAATGGCAGATCTTCAGACAGCTCTCTTGACCGAGCCATGATACACATCAGACAATGCTTCTCATCAAGACAATTCTTACCAGGTGTGTGTTTTCTAGTGGGCAGGGCCGCTTTAAACCACTCATCAGTTATTGGGCACACACCTGCCTTAAATTGTTTGGTAAACATTGGGTTTCAATTGCTCTTTAAGTCTCCTTAGGCAGAGGGTTCGCTTACCTTTTTTTCCCCATCTTCTGTCATTGTTTGCATGCTATCCTCATTAAACTATGAAAACCTATAAATGTTTGGGTGGTTTTAGTTAAAGCAGGCAGTTTTTTCATCTGTGTGATTTTGACAAAGGTCAGATCACATTTGATGGTGATTTTATGCAGAAATGTGAGAAATTCCAAAAGGTTCAGATACTTTTTCATACCACTGTATTTATCAACAAAAACCAACAATGAGAGCAGCGTGCCTTCAAATGCACAGTTTTAAATAAAATTGAGCAGTCAATGAATTTTCTGGTTCTTTCTTTGATTGTTAGATATGCATATGTATATTGTGGTGTTTCTCTTTACATAATTCACCTAGAGGAACGTGCGTGTGGTTGTGAGTTCCGCCCGGCCCTTTCTAGGCCGACACACCTCTCTCAGCTCTCCCTTGTGCCTATGTTTGAAGTGCAAGTTCTGTTGTGAAGAGAAATAAAATGTTGTACCACTTTAAGGATGTTTGACTTAAAATGTGCCAATGAAATAATAAATAGCTGAACATTAATTGACTATTACCACATAAATGAATCAAAAACCTTTGTACAACATGGGTTCTTGACAAATAATAACCCGCTTCATTTTGCTTGACCTAATAAAATCTGACCCTGGACCTATTTTGGCATCAAAGCCTAAGTTTGTGAAAGGCTCATCTATGACTCTTGAGATCAAATCCAAAGCTACTGCCACCATATTTTAAGCATCTAACCATTGTTCATTTGTTCCATCTGTTGGTCTACCTATAGTAAAATACACAAAATGACTCAATTCGGCAACAGACTGAGAACTTGGAGGCCTTTTTCATCCCATTGAAACCCTCCACACTGCTGTCTGTTTTCTGGCCTGTCTTCAGCTTTCCTGTCTGCGTCTCGACAGCCAGAACGTTAAAATCTGCTCGTTGACGATTTTGTATGGCAGGCCGCCACTCTCCTTGTTCGCTAATAAAGCAAAGGCAAATGTTTGGACAGGGAGGCAAAAGAAATCAAGGTGCGCTGGGGGAATGGAGCCAGCACAAAACGTTATTCATGACTACGCCAGAGTGAAAACAACAGCCCTCTGAAACTTGGACGACGTCACGGACCACAAACATGACTGAAGGGAGACAGAGAGCGCACAACGCCAATATGTCACTCGCTAAATAGTTTTAAATTAGAGGCTGTATACGCCTGTTGGAGACTACATTCATCATCCTCAACATTGGTCTGTTTCTTGCAAGCCTGGCAGTAAGAGCTTCCACATGCCAGCGTCGGCGCTGGGGAGAAACAGAATCGGGTTATCAGCAGAAGTTTACTTGTCTTTAATCAGCCTGTAGCTAATTACCAGGCTTCCACACCGCGTGGCCGTAAGTCATTAATCATACAGGGCGTCTGGGAGCTCTCAGCGTTGTCACAGAGCCGTGCAGCAGACAGGAGCTCCCTTCTCCACGCCGTCGTTGCACGAAGCCCATCCGGGTGTGAATTACGAGATGCCCCCACCAAAGGAGGCCATGTGATGGGTCAAACAAAAGCTCGCCTAAACAAAACTTGCTAGACGGCTTTTTAGCGTGTTTGGTCAGTCAAGGCAATCCCCAGGGGCACGCCGTCACAGGATGATGTCAGCATTTGCGTGGCACTCTCACCCACCGGTCAACTTAATCACCAGTTTGCCTGGCAGACATTGAGCTCACTCTAAACTTTCCATTAGTAAGATACAGTCAAATTTGAGGTGAGGAATAAAATGATCATTTCTAGAGACTGGGTGATACATCATTCCGTCGGCGGTACACCGCCCTCGCTTGCCAGTGACGACATGTGGCTTTCAAATTACAACACAGGGGTCTTTACAAAGGATCCATCAGCGGGAACATTTTGCTTGTCCGTCGGTTTAGAGGGTTCATCTGCACGACAGTTGGAGACAGATTATTCCAGTGACAAGTTCCTTGTGGTTACATCCTTCCAGTGGTTTAATAACACGATGCAAGTGGCAGCATTTGAGGTGGACGCAACCATCTAACCATGCCAACTCGCCATATTATCCTAATTTCATGTTTTCACTTAGTTTTTTAGCTCCCAGGCTCTTTAACTCTTCCACTGCCATTGACAAATTTTCCCATCAATGGCGTACCGCACGCATGCTATTTTTAGACCGTGACGTCGCATCGTAAAGCGGAAGTAAAGCGGAAGTGGGACATTATAAACCCGCCCTCGCATAGAAACAACGTAATTTGTGCTACTTTTTGCCGGTAATCTTTCAAAAACGAACATGCCGATCACGCATTGCTTTTTTAGAACTTGTAGAAATGACTCTAGACATTACGACACATTAAGGATGTTTTATTCATACGTTTCCGGAAACCAAAAACTCGGGAGGAAAAAATGTGAAGACCAAATCAACTTGCGCGGACTTTAACACCAGCTCGGTGAATCCATTCACATTTCATATGCAGTAAACATTTTGTTGGGTTGGCATGGTCTTTCAGAGGACAACGAGGTAAGCCATTTTTATATTTTTAACTTATTTTTTTAGCGTAACGTTGTGCCGTACTGCTTCTGTCTGTCAATAAATGACCTGAAAAGAATTACAATGGTATCTGACTGCCACTGTTGCCGTTTCTGTAAAACAACTTTAGTAAGGGGAAAGTGTAAAATAAATTATAGAATTAAGATTTGTTATCAATGAAAAAATTAAAAGTGTTCGTTGGCTGTCACTGAGTAGCATTTGCGATCGCTACACAAAGCTAACTAAATGACCCCCAAGAACGGTCAGAGACGTAGGACAACCAGAGGATATATAAGGCAGGGCTGATGGTAAAGATAGCTTGTTGAAACAGGAGAATGTCATTGTCAGTCGCGTCGATAAAAAAGCTACTAAGGCTATGCTTAGGTCGGCTCGTTTTTTCCGTCTTTTTCAGCCTTCGACACTCAAGCCATCTCTTTAACTGAACATTTTTATGTTCTTCCACATCTTTGCCAGTGAATTTGGCACCAGGCACATCATTTTCGGAGAGAATTGGTAGGTTTAGCTCTGTAAACATCTCCTTCGTACACGATTTCCATTCATTTCCTATTAAGGACATATAGCCACTGATATTTCCTTTTGGAGATGAAATCCATGTGTGGCAGCTTTTTATTTTTTTTTACATAGTGTTTTGGTAGTTGCCGTCATATTTTCGGAATCAAAGCACCATATACAGGAACAGCGTTCCAGCCCTGAATCTTTTACCGGAACTGTGTTCCTGACCGTTCTGGCCCACTTTCACCCGTTTATATGTATATATACTTACCTGTCCAGTTGTGCGGTTTCGGCGTAATTTGTACAAGTGAGCACTGATTTCTAAATGTGTACACCGTATGTTCAAAATCTGTACATTTTTTGTGCATTTGTTTTTTTTTTCTCCATTCGGATTTTGTCACCGTTTCGGCAACGAGACAGTGTGCGTTACTATGCGTTACTACGTTGGTTGAATGACGTGAGAAAAGTCAGAGACACGGAGAAAGGAGGGCAAAAGTGTTTTGACGCTGTTGCAAACGCGATGCTAGGCTAGGTGGGTCCAATATTTCCTGAGTGTAGCCGACAGCCTACAATCTACGCCCACTTGATGCTACACTAGATATCATATGCATATAGAACTAGATGCGAAATGACAGACTCGGTGGCATTAGTAAACAACCGCCATCTTAAAGCAGTAGACTTCTCAGAAAGGCTCTGTTGTAGTCAACGTTCCTAGCGAACCTAAGTATCTTTTTATCTAAAATACTCCTAAATCGGCAAAACCTTGACTTGAATCTATCTTTAAAAATGAAACAGTTTTAAAACTTTCACATGTCCAAAGTAGACAAAAGGGAACTAATGCAAAAACAGGAGCAATTTGGACAACTTTAACGGTTGATTCACAACATTAAATGACTTCCAAACATAGCAAAGGTAATCATGTTTTTTCTTTTTCGTTTTTTTTTATATCTGAAAAAATGAAAAAAAAAAAAAAAAAACATGAAAGGTAACATCAGTTACTTTGCCAAGTAACTAATTACTCTTACATTCAGGTAACTGAGTTACTAACTCAATTACTTTTTGGGAGAAGTAATTTGTAACTAATTAATTACTTTTTTAAAGCAAGATTAACAACGCTGGTCATAAAGATGCAGTCTGCAGAATGAAAAGTAACGAAAGCGGATATTTTATTCTGCCAATTTGTTGCCAAACACAATTTGCCTGCAACTAGTAAGTTAATTTTGTCAATTGACCTTTTCAATTTATAATTGGACACACTAACGAATAGGGATGGGAATCGAAATCCGATTCCAATTCGGAACCGGTTCCGACTGTTTCGAGGCCTCGACATCACAATGAAAAAGCCTTAACGATCCCTTTAACGAGTCCTAAAGACGCATATTGCGTCGTGACGTGTCTTGTTGTCCAGACGCATCAAACTAGCATGGCGCCAAGAACCACTCGATCCAAAGTTTGACTACACTTCACCAGGAAAGAGTGTGAAAATGAAAGGTTACGACGGGTAAGCACGAGCATTGCAGCCATAAACATAACAATGACAGCACGTAGGTTCAAACGCTCGAAAGTGTGTCTTCACTTCACGAGGAAAAATTACAACAAAGCGACTTGCAGTCATTGCAAGGTGGAGATTACTGCATCGGGAGGGAATACGACTGCGCTGTCCTCACAGAGAGGCTAAGGCTCAGTTCTAGCTATACAGCTAGCTAAACTCCCAAATGACGACGTAGAAGACGTTGGTATAATTTGCTGACTTTATTCAACCATCACTTGAAGAGTGAAACTAAGAATAGAAATGAAACAAATCAATTTCGTCCCCAATAACAAACAGGTTTGCATCAACGTAAATCAGCGATGATTAGCTGCTAATAACAGTATGGTTAGCATTCATTCGCTAGCATTAGCACATCGTTCAAACCACTACACAACTGGATTTAAGTGTCCGATCGCGAGTGGAAACACAACAACAACAACACAAAAGATGATACATACAGGCGTTGCCTCTGTAGATATTAACATTAACAAAGAACGTAGGCTCGTAGAAGTGTTTCCCTCTCTCACTTCGCTCGCTCACTCGCTTGGATGCGGCATTTTTTCGGGTGCCGAAACTGCGGCCCGCGGCCCAAATACGGCCCGCCTCCACATTTGGTCCGGCCATTTTGAATTTTTTTTTTTTTCTCGTGTTATTTATTTCCTGGCCTTTTTCCTTGAAGAATTCAGAGAGGGTTATTTGGTTATTATGTATTTAATTAATAGTGTTTTTATTATTAATTATTATTATTATATTATTATTTTTATTTTATTTACTTTCATTCCGTGAAGAATCCAGAAAGGGTTATTTGATTGTGGCTTTCTGAAAAACAATAATTTTTTACATTTATGCACTTCTGCAATCGTCACACTTTTTCTGTTACAAACTGACCCCGGCCCCTCATCAGAGAAGGGAAAAGTTATGTGGTCCTCACAGGAAAAAGTTTGGGGACCCCTGCTTTAACACATATTGCCAAAAGCAGAACAACAACCTATCTGCCAATATATACCAATATTTTTTATTTCTATTAGATAAATGTTTCAGTAAAATGTTACACATTCTTGTGTATTTGCCACTTATTGCCATAGTTAACATTGAGGCTTTGGGCCTCTTTTGATTTCGTTGTGAGTTTGTAAGGTTGTGAGTTCTGATTAAACAAACTCGATGCCAATCAAAACATTTGTTCTTCTTTTTCCCCAAATTAGAATCGATAAGAGAATCGATAAAGAATCGAATCGTTAAGCAATATCGATAATGGAATCGGAATCGTAAAAATCCTATCAATTCCCATCCCTACTAACGAACTACCTTCAAGGCAAACTGAATTGCGAGCTGAAGTGCCACAAAGTGCAGCAATCAAAAGACATAATAGAAATCGCCAAAAGTGCTACATAAAATTATAACAAAAGTCACTCTTAAATTTTGGTAATCGTGATGTAGCTGAAGATGTTGATTGTTCTTTGATTGCACCAGGTTACATGTGAGAATATTACCAATAAATTCATATTATTTTTAAAATTGAGTTTTATTTTTGTTTCATATTGCACACTATATAAAACGTAAGATTAGTCATCAATTTGTAAGGGCATACATCACTATTTCTAAGATTGCCAGCGGCCTCGGGTTTACAGGTACAGTATGCATGTATATGGCGGAAAAGACTCAGGTGACTTGAAGTTCCGCTCTGGCACCCCCAATTTGGCCAAATTTTAAAATTGTCCAATATGCATGTGTGATACATCATTGGAAAGCTTAAAATCTCAATTTTCTGGGGGAAGAAAATTTTTTAACAGAAGGGCATTTACATTTTTTTTTTTTTTTTTTAAACAGCAAAACCCCATCTGGAGGTGAGAGCACGCGAGAACAGAATTACAGACGCCATGACTTTAACGAGATATTATCGCGTACTTACCTTGTTTCGATCCAAAAACTCCCTGTAGCATGTATCACCAAGTGTCAGGACACAGCTGTAAATGGCCACAGCTGGATTTTTGGTGAAACATGGTAAGATAACAAGGGTCGCGATGCAGAAATCGCAGACATCAAGGAGTGGTCGAGATGTTGTTTTTCATATATTTACCCTTTTAAACATTTTTTTTTCAATTTTTCTTTGTTTGGATCAATTATTTATCATCTAACATATTGGAGAAAATGTGAAAGTAACAAAAAAAAGTACAGTTAAGCGATAGTTATGAGGTAGATATCCGTGACTTTTTTACAGACACCATTTTTTTCATTGTGACGCCATTTGTTTAAAAGTTATGCGAGTGAATCATTTTTTAAAGTTTTTTTTTTTTTTTTTTTTTAAATATTAGACATCAATTAATGATTCTAAGCTAAAAATGACAGACATTTTTAATAAAAAATATAATTAATTACCTTCGTTTTATGGCTGGGTTGAAACAAAAGCGGTTGTGCTACGTCTGTAAACATGGTTTTCCATGGTAAAACAGACAAATTAAAAATAATTTGGGGGCTTAATGCGCTATGAATCTGTGATGGCAACATATAGACATATTGTTTTATCAAACACAACAGTTGTTTGGGCTTAAAATACAGCAGTTACTTTTAAAGAGGAGTGCAAGAGCAGAAACTGCTTTTTCAGTCTTGTTTGTTTTCCACCATATATATATATTTAATATTTACCATTTTAAAAGAAATTTTTGCAAACGGGCAAATACACAACTGTAATTTGGCAAATATGCAGGGAAAGTATAGTATATAAACACCTGGGAAATATGGCGTATAAATGTTGAATCTCGACATAGTGGTTTAAACTTGCACTTCCTGAAAACTAACTCTTCTTTTGTGCAAATGATTCACAGTGCTGCCAACGGTAAAGTAAGCCTTTCTGGCTATTTTCATGCATCTCAAACACTCACGGTCGGCTGAGTGTCTCCATTGACCAAGTCCAACAAAATGAGCCTTTGTTCACCTTGGCGGTCACAAAAGCACCATATGCGTGCACTATAAAATACAGCCTGTGGGTTTTAGATGGAAGTCTTGGATGTAAAGAATCCGCAATTCCTCCCCCGACTGTTGAGCACAAGGTTGCTAAGACAGACGGTACGTCTTGTAAAAGTAAAAGACTTGGCGTCAAATGAAAGATTGTTTTATGTCAGAGCTGCCAAAGCTTTATGCTCATCATTTATCTTGTTACCGATAGATCAAATTCACTCGGAGGAAGATTCATGAAAATGTATGAGAATGTAAATGGACGAGTGACCCATTCATCTTCTTTAAAGTGGCAAATGTAACATGCTTCTCATCCCGGGTGATAAACTCGTACCTCACTCTTTTATGAAGGATTCATTGTCGATAGCGATGGAGTCCTCCCGAATTCCATTACTCTGGCAGGTAGAGAGGCTGTGCCAAGGCGCACATCACTCAAGCTGTCACGCACACATCTGACCCCAACGTTTCCACGTGCCATTTTGTCTAAAGTGGGCTGTGTTTTGTCCAAAATGTTCTACTCAAAACCATTTCTGCCTCTATTTTTGTGTTTTCCTTTGATTTTGTTTCCTGAAAATAACTCATAGTAAAAAAATATAATAACTCTATAATTACCTATTAACACATAAAAATATATCATTGGAAAATATGAATATGTAAGGACACTGCCACTAAAACTCACTATTTCTATTGGACACAGTGAGTGTTGAGGGAATCAAAGGGGCAAATACTATTTCACGTACAAACCCATCGCCAGACAGAAACATACACACATTAACCAACTGAGGTGCCTTATACGTCTTGTCAGTTGGACAGCGTGATGAAGTAATGATTAATGCGGTGGATGTTTGGAAATGTAAATTGGAGCTGCAGTACAAATAAACTAAGAGTTTCTCAGGATGATTAAATGGATGTTTCACAGCTGATTGAATGTGTGCCCATTTGGGGATAACTCTGTATAATATATACTTTCACAATGGCGCATAACAACTGTGTATGAGAATTTTTTTTCTATACTTAAAAACAATACAAATGACATATTTTATTTCTACTTTCCTTTTAGCCAGGGATTTGGTGTGATATTGTGACATTTTAAAACATTAAATTCATGATCCAAATTTTTTCATACTTTCATACAAAAAAAAACAGAGCTTTCCTCTTCCTGAAGTCTAATGTTTAAATATATGTTTGGGAAGATAGTTCCTCAGGATAAGCACTCATTTATCAGCACATTGAAGAATGCAAAGAATTTAATTATGTTTTTTTTTCCAATCATTATAGTAGTGATACGAGCTTGTCATTGAACAGCGACAGTGTGATGACTGTTGCTTTATATGCACACGCAGCCCATTGAAGACGATCAAGTGGCTCAATTTATATAACCACTGGGATCTTTTGATGAGGTCATTTATATGGAGGACAGGTTTATAACTACTAACGCAACGTCATGTCCCATAACAACTATTCCGGAAATCTGGCTGTAAAAGTAGACCGTAAATTCCATACTTTTCCTTTACAGTCAACTGAGTCCATCTCCCAAGCTCCGAGTTTTAAATAAATCTTTTTTTTTTTCTTTTTTTTGTTTCTTTTTTTTATGAAATGTAGGTCAAAAGTGTTAATAGACTTCCCAAATTGAACCCAGTCGCAACGATTGTCATGAATAATGTGTGTCTAAAATGGTTCCCTAAAGGTTTTTTACATCTAAAAAAACTTTCTGTTGATCACATACAGTGTCCCACACAACGACAGAAAATGTATTTAAAGAAAAACTTCATCATTATTTGACCAATATGACAAAACTGAATGAACTGCACGGTAAGAATGAAGGCAATACACATGCATTTACACATTTTTGGGGGGCGCAATTGTAGAACGTGTCAGTTGTCTAAAATAAGAGACGAGTTTGTAAGTTTGTAGCTCAAACATAATACAGTGGTACCTCTACATATGAAGTTAATTCGTTCCAGGACCTTGTTTGTAAGTCGAAATGGTCGTATGTCGAGCAGGATTTTCCCATAAGAATACATTATAATTCCATTAATTCCTTTCACAGCCCAAGAACCTACACTAAATCTGACACATAGCAAAACAAATAAATTATAAATGAAAATCAGAAAAATAATGTAACAATATTCCTGTAATAATGTAACGAATCGGGTTCGAATGTGGCGGACGTACGTATTTTGCGTGCTGTACCTGAACGCACCTCATGACTGACTTGACAGAGTGAGAAAGGTGCGGTAGAGATTTTACTTTGTCTTTTAATGTCCTGTTGTTGCTGGCGTCAACTGCGGCGGACAGTAGGCATGTTGTGTTGCACAAGTTCTAAAAAATTTAAACTTTACGAAGCTGGCGATTTCTTTGGCGATGTTACCACAATAATAATTGTCAGCTTTACTAATAAAGACTGGCGAATGGAGGGTGTACGAAGATCGTAGATATTCTACCAGCCGTATTATCGAGCCAGTTCACGGATGCGCACAACATATTTTACTATCATTTCCATCTTCATTCCTATAGTCAGTGTCAGCTTTTTCCTTTTTTCACTACCTTCACCAACCTTTTTGGAACCCGCGTTGATTTCTTTCACAAGAAAATCCGCCGTGCATCTGTCTCGCCGCAAAACAAAGAAAATGCGGCGCAGTCATAAATCGTCGTATTTGGAGCATGGAGCAAACAAATGGGAAGTCAAATTTTACATCAGATGTCGAAGCGATCGTATGTCGAGGTACCATTGTATATAGATTTAATTTTTTATTTTACAAAGACAAAAATGTGTAAACACCATATCTGCTTAAGGGTGAGTAGATTTAAAAAATATATATATACCGTATTTCTTTTTTAATGTCCTCCTTACTCATGTATGACAGTTGGGAATCTGGCATTAATGGCAGAAGTTTTAGTTGCAATGTTGCAGAAGACAGATGACATCTTTAACATATTTTCTACAAATATAAAATTAAATATTATTCAAAATTATTTGGTCGGAATTAACAAACTAGCTGTAAAAGTGCAACAAATGCAAACAGCAAAAATGTGCAATAAAAAAAGACTGGACAAAATGCAGTACCGTGGCCAAGCATTCAAAGAAAATTGCTTTTGACATGTCTCTCAGTATTATGTTGGTTTGCTCTGGACAGCATCTGGTGTGAAGTGGATGTGTGCTATTAACAAGTCCTCTAGTCTGGGTCCCACCCCAGCATGACTGCTTGTAAATGGCACTCTCTTATGGAGACAAATCACCCACCAGTTGGACTTTAGTGCAAGGAGAATGCAGTTGGAGTACATAAATATAGCCCCTAGGAAGCACTGCCAACCATGTGATACTTTTCTTAGCGCTGCACAAGCTAACAGAAACACCTAAGCTTGTAGCGTGCACTGGATATGTGGAAATTAAACCTGAAGCGTACTCCCAACAGTTTTCGAAACACATACATTATGTAGAGGATTATTATCTATTAGGAATAAACCACTAAATATAAAGCGGGATGTTACAAAATATGTGATGAGAGACTGCAGCTTGGTTTTGGATTTTCAAGTGTTTTTTTAAACAATTATTGTCAAAGGTCTGCTGAGAAAAGAAGTAGCCACTGACATTTGCACACCATTGTGTAGCCAAGTTGTGTGTGTGTTTTGTCTTCAATGATGGTTATATTCTACAGCACATGTCGTTAATATTTTTGGAGATACAATAGTGTTCAATTACTAGAATTTTGATCTGTTTACGTTGCATACGTACAAATACACAGCCAAAAAACAGATATCCACATACATTGTTATGTGTCCTTTAACAATGAGATCGTACTACTGTATGTTCAAAGACTTTAAATTCATAGATTTGCTTTGAAATTACATGATTTATATTTAAAGATAATTGCTAAAAAAAAACATGCAAAGTCTGAGAGCTATTTGTATAGGTTTGTTTGGATAAAAATTATAAATTTTCAGCTAGGGCTTGTCTGGTTGCGTCTGACCGTGCGGGGGTCCCGTCGGGCATGCGCTGGTCTCGGGGGTGGGTGGGGGTGCCGCGCGGGTGGGCTTGTGTGGGGTGGGGGCTGGTGGTGTATGCGGCAGCCATAGTTCCCTCCCGGGTCGGCCCGGCCGGAGCCGTATCTCCTTGTACCGGGCGCCGAGGTGGCGCCCCCTGGTACCATACCGCGCGCCCCTCCTAGCACCCTCCTAGGGTGGGGTTGGTGGTGCGTCCCCTCTTGCCATCCCTGAAGGCCGGTTGATGGGTGCGTGGGTAGCCCGGGGGACCACCCTGGATCCCGCCGGCCCTCCCTCCCCGGGCTGGATGGGTGGGGGCCGCCACCTTTGGCGCCCGTGTGGTTTCTCCGCTCGTCTGCGTGGCTGTCGCGCGCCTGGTGGGGCTCGCGTGCGGCTGGATGTGATAGGGCGCGCTCGGGTGGGGGGTTCCCTGTGCTGGGATTGGCGATGGGGCGGCGTAGGGTCGGTCGCTAACGGGCTTACACTCACAAGGGATTCACACGATTACTGGGTTCTAGATCACAGCACTGATTTGTGTACATTCTACCCCTTTCAATCATTTAGCTTATAGACTCCCCCAGCCCCATACCCCTCTTTCCCTGGTCAACAGGCCCCCCACATGGTGTCAACCGGAAATACATCTAGCTGACGATAGTACCAACACATTAGTAGTTAGTCTAGACCAGACATGTCCAAAGTGCGGCCCGGGGGCCAAATGCGGCCCGTGGTCAAATTTCATCCGGCCCCCAGCCTCTGTCATAAGATCAATAACGTCTGGCCCGCACAAAGACTTTTAATAAATTGGTCAGCAGTACTGCTACCGGCATATGAAGTAGCTTACACATTAAATGCTGCTCCTCATTTACCCACTAAAAGGCAGCAGCACTCTAAGCCAGGGGTGGGCAAACTGTTCCACAAAGGGCCGCGGTGGGTGAGGGTTTTTGTTGTAACCCATTAAGAGGACACCTTTTCACCAATTTTCTGTTTTACAAGTGCAATCAGTCAATTGCAGTCAGGTGCTTCTCATTTCTGCTGAAACCTCATTGGTTAAACTATCTGTGCTGGGTCAGTTGGAAAAAAGACCAGGACCCACTGCGGCCCTCGAGGACCGGTTTGCCCACCCCTGCTCTAAGCCATAGGTGTCCAAACCTGTCCGCTAGGGCTGCTGTGGGTCCTGGTTTTTGTTCCTACCAATTGAGCACAGACAGTTTTACCAATGACGTTTGTGCTAAAACAAGCAGCACCTGACTGCAATCAACTGATTACACTTGTGAGACACCAGATTGGTGAAAAGATGTCATCTTGTTTTGTAGGAATGAAATCCAGCACCCACTGCGGCCCTATGTGGAATAGTTTGGACACCACTGCTCTAAGCAATGTTACCCCGTGTGACACTTGACTTCCAATTTTCTAAAATGGCAACAATCAACAACAACAACAAAAGTTGACTGCGACAGCCGACGCTTCAAGGATAGGTGGAAATTGGACTATTTCTTCACTAAAATACCCACAACTGTGTCTGCCTCATTTACAAAGAGACAGTTGCTGGTTTTAAAGAGTTCAATGTGAGGCGATATTACCAAACAAGACACGCTGACATGTACGACAAGATTACAGGGAAGATACGCAGCGAGAAATTGAAGCAACTTGAAGCTAGTTTAATTTCACAGCAGCAAGATACCGAGAGTCGAACGCCACAAAGGCTACTTGCGAGATTGTTTAAATTATTAATTTAAAAAAATAATAATAAAGCAAATCTGACACACAGAATGGCTTGCTAAAATTTGCTTAAATATATTGTTCTACATAAAGGACGTCAGCCAAGGTCGGCCCCCCACATTTTTACCACACCAAATCTGGCCCCCTTTGCAAAAAGTTTGGACACCCCTGGTCTAGACGTTCAATGTATTTCTTGATGTAGTTTGTGTTTCTTTTCTTTCTTCTCTTGTGTTTGTTTTGTTCTGGTACCCCACAACCCCTTTCTGTTCGTTGCTTTGTCATAATAAATGAGGTATGTTGAACGATCACAATGGGAGTATGTCAGACTCTCAATGTGAAACATTAAAACTGTTCAGACCATCCAGGCACTTAGACTTACAGTACATTCTTCGTGTCAAACAGTTGAACAGGACAGGTTTAAAAAAATAAAAATAAAAAAAATAAATAAAGAATGAAAATTACCATTTTCTGCAAACGTTTGATTGCAGATAACAAACACTTGCTACGAACGTTCCATCGAAAATATTGCTGCATAAATCAGGCCCTTTGAGTTGGCAGACAGCACTTATATTTTTCTTTCTTCTTCACTGGAGTGGTGTTTTTTGTTGTTTTTTCACCAGGCTGTGCTCAGGAACAACTGACACATTCATAATTACATTGATGACTGTTGTAATGGTAATTGTTATGAATTAAAAGCTATTTTTGTCTTCCTAAGAAGCTCAAAGAAGCAGCAAACAAAATAGCATGAGACTTTACCATGAGACCCTCAATCACATAATTCCATTAATAATCAAATTAGCAATTATGGCTTTGAAGTTCAAAAGTAAATACAAACATTTTGTGGCTCGCTTGCCAGACTTCTCCGCCACCGCCATTGTATTTGTTCACAGCTGTCACTTAAGTTCTCTTTGTTTTTACTAAACAACAAGCAAGCATTGTTCTTTGGTTGTCGACCAAACACATGCAAGCCCTCAAGCCTGTCAAAAGTACACTGAGCAACGCTGAAGCGCCAAAAAAATAGTGTTTATCACCTTGTGCAATGGACCAATTGCTAAGCCACGCCCCCTTGGAAAACTCGGACTACCAAAGACTGTCAAATTCTTCCAGTGACAGTGACTGAGTGAACGAACGATTTACTGATGATGGCGGGAGTTGAAATTTCTGAATTTGCACTACCACATTTGGCAAGAGAGTTGTTTTTTCAAAAAATGATTATTATTTTTTTGCGTGTGTATTTCGTCTAGAAGCAAACAGAGAAGGTTGCAGTATGCAATGGAGTGGTATGTCCATGGTATTAAACTTTACAGAAAGTACACCATTATAAAAAAAAAAACAACGCAAAATGCTACCATTTGCAAATAAAAAATGCTAAACTCCACAGGCCGTATATCTATCTAGCTATAACGCTACTTAGTAAGGTTATATCATGTGTTCTGTCAGATTTTGCCCCCGAAGCTTTTGTGGTGATGAATAAGCAGTCTTTTGAATTCAGTTGTATTTCAATATTACCCAGAGGCGCTAAATGAACAACTTACTTCATAAAC
Organism: Corythoichthys intestinalis; assembly: GCF_030265065.1. Classification (NCBI taxonomy): domain Eukaryota; kingdom Metazoa; phylum Chordata; class Actinopteri; order Syngnathiformes; family Syngnathidae; genus Corythoichthys; species Corythoichthys intestinalis. The sequence goes on along the minus strand of NC_080404.1, from coordinate 26,449,039 downwards.
ATGCATGTGCAACATTAATACAGCGTAAATAAATGCTTAAGGCGTTAACGATGAGAGAGTGGCGTGCAGCCGAGTTGACCGCAGCCATATGCTAGGATGAGTATGAGGAGAACTTTGCTTTGAGTGCGTCCGTGACCGAATGTAAGTACATACTGTATTCATTTCTTTAGAGAAAAATTGTACTGTTTATTTTGGACTTTCAATGCTGTGGTTCTTGAAAGCTTGGATTAGTTATATATTATTCTATTTGTGTAGTGACAGGCTAGTAAACAAGTAGGCAGTCCAATGTAAGCAAACTAACGTTAATAGTTAAGCCTACATTTCTACTATATGTTATCAAATATATATGGCGGAAAACACAAACAAGACTGAAAAAGCACTCCTCTTTAAAGAAACTGCTGTATTTTAAGCCAAAACAACTGTTGTGTTTTATAGAACAATATGTCTATATGCTGCCATAGATTCATGGCGCATTAAGCCACCGAACTATCTTTAATCTTCCCGTTTTACCCTGGAAACCCCCGTTTACAGACGTTGCGCAACCGTTTTTGTTTCAACCCAGCCATGAAAACAAGGTAAGTAATTATATTTATTATTCAAAATGTCTGTCATTTTTTAGCCTAGAATCATGAATTGATGTATAATATTTTGTTTAAGAAATTATTAAATTAATAAAAAAATATTCACACGTATATTCTAAACTTTTTAACAAATTACATCACAATGAAAAAAATGGCGTCTGTAAAAAAGTTACTGATATCTACCTCATAACTATCGCTAAATTGTTATTTTTTTTCATTTGTATTTTGTTACTGTTGCTTTTTCCCCGATATGTTAGATGATAAATAATCGATACAAACAAAGAAAAATTGAAAAGAAAAAAAAAAAAGCATTTAAAAGGGTAAATATATGCAAAAGAAAATCTCGACCACTCCTTGATGTCAGCAAACTGTTTGCGGGCTTTCTTGTGTACCGTCTTCAGAAGAGGCTTCCTCGTGGGGTGACAGCCATGCACAACAATTTGATGTAGAGTGCGGCGTATGGTCTGAGCACTAACAGGCTGACCCACCACCTCGCCAATCTCTGCAGCAATGCTGACAGCACCCCTGTAACGAGTCACATGACATTTTGGAGGGAAAATGACAAGCAATACTCAATTTGGACATATAGGGATGTACATTTTTTTCAAAGGGGTGTACTCACTTTTGTTGCCAGGGGTTAAGAAATAAATGGCTTTATTTTGAGTTATTTTGAGGGGAAAACAAATTAACTCTATTTTATAAACTGCACACCAACTACTTTTCATTGTGTCAAAGTGTCATTTTGTCAGTGTTGTCCCATGAAGAGATATACTTAAATATCTGCAAAATGCGAGGTGTGTACTCACTTTTGTGATACACTGTAAGTGTCCTTGGTGATTGTCTTGACATTCATTTGTTTATGTGGTCGACGACAAGCCTTATCCATCGCTTGCATTTGGCGAGCTTTCTTTTAGGCTTTGAAAAATGCACCCCAAAAATTCCTCACCCCAACCTTTCATGGGACCTGGTGTTGGAATTACAGATGCCTTAAGCACAGCGTTTAAACGATGTTTAAACGCTAAACGCTGTTAGAAAAAAGCTGTTTTAAGTCACAACCACACAGTACATTCTTATGCAAGTCTTTGTGCAAGTGTCCGGGTTTTCTGATTTGGAGGCCTGGTTTAGTGATAGGCAGAGGTGGGTATAGCGTTACATGTACTCCATTACATTTACTAGAGTAACATTTTGAGAAAAATGTACTTCTAAGAGTTGTTTTACTAAGCCATACTTTTTACTTGAGGAGATTTGTGAAGAAAAAACGCTACTCTTACTCCACTACTTTGGGCTACACAAGAGTCGTGCCATTTTTTCCTCTTTATTGTATGTATTAGATTAATTATTTTTTGCCAGTGATGCCAAGAGTAGCTCTACCAATTTCAGCAATGCAACAATAATCACATGACTCCATTATGCCAATCTGACGCGAGCTTGTCGTTTTATGATCATGCCAGCCTGTTCAATCACGTGGCGTCTTTAAAGCACCGTAAAAAATGAAGTATTTGAACCCTGCCCTGAATAAGACTCGAAAGCGCGGATTTAAACCTTTCTCCCAGTTTTTATTCGGCACCGATTGACCACTGAAAACCGGAAATATGATCCTAATTTCATAATAGTAACTAGTAAGGAACTATTCACTATACCAACTAAGAACTATTTTCTCCGCTAGAGGGAACTCATGCTCTTTGGACGAATAATGCTTCATTTCTGTCGTTATTTTTACTCAATAATTATTATTTTTTTTGTATTTCTGTAGTGGGTTATTGTATAGTATCATTATAACAACAGTTCATATTGATACATTTGTGCTGACAGAAAAAAATACCATTGTTTGAGACAAAAAAAAAAATTACTCCCAATGTTACTCATTACTTAAGTATTCTTTTCACTGGAAACTTTACTTGACTTTACTTACTTAAGTACATTTTTGGATGACTACTTCTACTTTTACTTGAGTAATATTTTTCTGAAGTAACGCTACTCTTACTTCAGTACAATTTTTGGCTACTCTGCTGGCGATAGGGCCATTCTGGGTGGACTTCATCCATGCTTTGCATCTCTGCATGGTTGCTTGGACAAATACTGGACCATTGATGTGTTAGCAGAATATATTCCACACATTTGGAAAATTCCAACAAACGAGGAGAAAATTAAAAAACACAATGTAACTCCACAACAAGTGAGTCTTTGTACTTTCAAAACTTTTTTGACCGTAGCTGTTAAACAAATTTGGGATTTACAATGGATTACATTTTTTTTGTGTGTGTGCAACTGTTGAAATAAATTATACTGCCAGCAGAAGAAATCCATCAAGTATTTCGAATGCTTTCATGCTGCCTTTTTTTCATTTCAGTTTTTGACACTTTAATTTTTTTTGACAATGAATTCCTAACTGAACTCATATTTTTAAGTAAGCAGTAAGAAATTAATTCAGCATGACAAAAAAAAAAGTTTTTTTTTTTTTTTTCTCTTCAAGACTTCATCCAGGCAATATAAAACAAATTGTACGTTCTTTTGGGTGTGTACATAATTAATAAAAAGAAAGAAAATAAATTTCCCATTTAAGGGTAATAAAGACACCTTGAAAATGTTTTCATTTTCAAGATTCTTTGAAATGTGTAAATTTTTAAAGAAAACGTGATTGACAGCAACATTGTATCAACATACACTAGAAAATAATATATGCAATAATAACAAATAAAATGAATGACGTAAGTAACAATAATAATGATAATATTTAATAGAAAAATATAAGAACTTCACTCAACAATATTTTATTTTGGGGTCACCTAGGAAGCAGTGTGGTGCTTCAAAGAGAAGCAGACACCATAAGACTAGAAGAATAATGTTGACATCATAGTTAAAAACTGATTTGTTGAGACTGGTGACTTTTTTTGTCATCAAACAAAGCACTTATTTCCGTAAGTATTACATTGTCAAATATTTTTTTGTCTTTGTCTCTTCCTGATGCATTTGTGTGTCAAATATTCAACGTGGGAGGTGATGCTCAATTTTGTTAGCGAGGGAAAGGCATATTACATTGTATATTAGCATTTAGCTAAAGTGCTTGCAAAAAACTAAATAGCGCACAGTGTGTGTGATTTTCTTTTTACTATGTGTGTCTTTACAGTTTACCAGAACTTCAGAGTAATACACTGAAAACCATCAGCATTGAACTCTTTTTGAGGGACTGTTACAGTAGCTATCTGTCAAACAATAATCTTTTTGCATCCCCACCGAATATGGTCGGTTAAATGTCATAGCTGCTCGCCGAGATGGACCAAAAAATACTTTGAGCTACAAATTCAATCTTAAGATCGGTTATCCCCTTCTTACTCATATAGTCATCAACCATAGGCGGAGTTTGACTTTTGGGCAATAAAACTTTTGGTTAATAAAATTAACTTTCAAGAATATTTATAATGATAAGATGACTATGAACGTTTTTTGTTTCCCATCATTCTTGAGGGGAATTCTGAATCAGGCTGCTTAGGCAATACTTTTCGCCAAGATCGTCAACCATGGAATATGGTACGCCTGCTGGTGTCGTGCCAATGTAGTTACTCCAGTCAAAAATTGTATCCCCAGGGCGGAGCCATATGGTGGTAGATTTGTGTCTTTATTATTCGATCAAAAAAAGGGGCTTCAATTTAAAAAAAAGTTACTTCAGTCAAAAAAAATGTGTTTGAATGCATAAAGAAATTTGAAAATGCATGTGAAAGTTTTTTTTTTTTTTTTTTTTTATAAATTGGAGTCAAGTTTTGTTTTGGTTGAAGCAGCTTTTTTAATTGAAGTAATGTTAATTTGTGTTTGGGCCGCATTTTGGCTAGGACGTTTTTGTCTTTATTATTGTCAAAAAATAAGCTGCTTCAAAATATATTTCAAAATATTTTCAAAAAGAAAAATCACTTCAATCAAAAAAAGAAAAATTTCAATCTTGGAAAACATTTTTGAATGCGAAAAAATATATGAGGTTAAAAAATTTGCATTTGAACACTTAATTTTCCATTGAAAAAGTTTTCTTTGATTGAAGCGATCCTTTTTGTGTTTGGGGCATTTATGGGTAGGACATTTGTGTCTAAATCATTCAATCCCCAAAAGTTGCTTCAATCAAAAAAAAGAAAATATTTTCAATCAAAGAAAAAAATCATTTCCAAAATAAAATTGCCCTCACCTATTTTTTTAAATTATATGCTAAGCAGATGACCGTCTAAGGTGCTAGTCACATGATCTGTTCAAAAAATAATTTTGAACCAATTAAAAAAAAAAAAATGTTGTGTTCATTTCATTCATTTTTGTTGCAGTTTTATTGCTTTATAACTTTTATATATACAGTGCCCTCCATAATTATTGGCACCCCTGGTAAAGATGTGTTTTTTAGCTTCTAATAATTTTTTTTAATTCAAACAATATGGGACCTTAATGGAAAAAAATAGAAAAATCCAACCTTCAATACAAGTGCATTTATTCCGTGGGGAAAAATTCCCAAATAAAGAAATAATTATTTGACATCAAATAATGTGTGTAACAATTATTAGCACCCCTGGTTAGGGTTGGGCATCGTTTGAAATTGAACGATTCCGATTCCACATTTCGATTCCGGTTCCGAACGATTCCCGATTCCGATTCTTTTAAGAGGCAGTCCAAAAAAAAAAAAAAATGCAGGGTCCAAAAAATTGCATAGCTTATATTAAAGTCTTATCTTCTCAACGTTTTTTAAAATTAAATTAACTTCTCACAGGGCTAATTATAACTTGTATGTAAATATCAGTCTTTAAACTTGAGCAATTTTTTTCCGCTCGGCGGTCAGGGTGTCGAAACAAGGAATCAAAATTTTTAAATTCTAACGATTCTGGGAGCATCGAAGTGTTAGAACCGGTTCCCATCGATGCTCAATTCTCGATGCCCAACCCTACCCCTGGTGTAGGTTTGTACAACCTCCTTTTGCCAACAAAACAGCGCCTAATCTTCTCCTATAATGTTTCACAAGATGGGAAAAGACAGAAAGAAGGATCTTCAGCCATTCCTCTTTGCAGAATCTAAATCCCAGACCCAGTGACGACCCATCTTCAGCTTTTGGGCAGAGGGCAACAGATTTTGATTTAAAATGTCCTGGTATTTCAAAGCATTCATGATGCCATGCACCCTAACAAGGTTCCCAGGGCCTTTGGAAGCGAATCAGCCCCACAGCATCACTGGCCCACCCCCATACTTCACAGTGGGTATGAGGTGCTTTTCAGCATGCGCATCTTTCATGTCACGCCAGACCCACTTAGAGTGTTTGTTTGTTTGTTTTTTGTCCCTTCTGGGACAAAAAAAATAATTACGATTTTTTCAGTTAAAAAAAATGGTGTTAAGGAATATGAAAAGTAAAATATTTACTGGTCCCTTCTGGGACCGTGTGCTTTGGCCCCCCTGGCCCCCCTTAAAATCCGCATATGTCGCCAACATAAAAAGAATACATCTGCAAATTGAAGAAACGCTACAGCCAATGTTTACTTTTACCTTCGTTCCAAGTTCATAAAGGCAAGCAGCACAACATGCGCTATCTGGAAGACAGTAGGTTATTTGTCTGACAGCGACATCAAAGTATGTCTATCAACACATCGAGGGTGTGATGTGACAAACATAACCAGGTGACTATTACTACTCTTCACATATTTCACATGACAGTTTTTGCACATTTTGAGTCAAAATCAATTGTGATTTTGGGTCATAAGCCCTTCACTTCCAGCCCCAGAGCAGAATCAATCTTTTGAGCCACGCCTCACATGGCGCTGGTTTTATTTTCCTGATTGTTACATCAAAGAGCCGCAAGGTGTTCCAGTACAAACACAAAAATAAGGCTGAGCACTTCCTGTTATGATGAAAACAAAGGTGACACGAAACATTTTGTGGTTTTAAGGTTTATGTGAGGCCTCGCCCAAGAAAAAAAAATCTGTTTTCTGATACGCTAAAGCTTCGACACGCTAAACATTTTGTAGTTGGGGCATAATCAGTCGTCTTTGCGCAGCTGTTCAAATATTCCATTTGTAAATTTGGAGATATTCCTGAGCGTCGGCGCTCCAGATCGGGCTTGTCGACAGGCTTCAGCGTGACTGACACGCTCATCAAAATGAGAATCCTTCTCGCCTCGGGGAGCTGTGATACCTGTCAAACAGTGGATATCTTTTAATGTTCCTGTCTCAAATGCATGTCAGAGCAAATGCCAAGTCATAACATCAGTTATTACCTGCATGTTCAATGCCTGATTTCTCTTATTTACCTACGGTTTGAAAACATCCCTTCACTTGTCTCCCACCTGCCACGTCGAGTAGGGAATCGTCCTCATGACAACTCTTCTGGCTTCAAACTTTCCCTTGATTTCATCTGTTTATTATTTATTTATTTGTTGTTTGATTGACTCTTCAGCTGAGCTGCTTTGCGAGCGCGCTGTCGAGTTTGTGTCGCGCCCCGTGTTTTAGAATGCTTAAAGCCTGGTTAATGTCTTCTGCCATCTTTCACACGAGAGAAAATTAGCAGCTGCAGACTTTAACAACAGGGGCAGCGCTTTTGCAGGGGGGAGATGTCATAAACACTGTTGACAGTTGACGCGCTATCAACCTCACGGCTGACAAATAAGGTGTGCTAAGCAAGTTAGCTTTGTGCATAAAAAAAAGTGCTGTGACATTTACAATTAGGTTAAATACCCCTCTCTTATCAGAACGTGCCAATTCTTTTAGCATTATTGTGAATTAAAGTGTATAAATCTTATGATGAGTTAGCTACAGTGTATACCTATCTATCTGTGTCATGGTGTTTTTTACAGGCTGAACACATGTCAAGTTGAGGCCCATGTTGTTGTAAGTGTTGTTTGGGTTGTCTACACTATCTTTTTTTAATTTAATTTTTAGTTTTTTATTACAAATTAATTTGGGTGGTATTAGGGGTGTAACGGTACACAAAAATCTCGGTTCGGTGCGTACCTCGGTTTTGAGGTCACGGTTCGGTTCATTTTCGGTACAGTAAGAAAACAAAATGCAAAATATAAATGTGCTAGTTGTTTATTACACACCTCTCAACAATAGGAACATTAGCCTATACAAAGCTAGAATTCTGCTCAAAAGGTAGCGGGTATTTAAAGATAATCCAACAACAATTTGCCTTTCAGACCCCACGTATTGGTTAGCTTTCTTTCTGAAAGAAAGAAGAAAAAAGAAGTCCTGTGCTAAAGAGAAAAGCAATCCCAATGACAAAGATTTTAACATGTACTTTACAAATGAAATGCCTCAATGAATCTTTCTTTTTTCTTATGAACGGTTTTCAAAAGCTTTATTGGGTTATTTTCTCAAGTTAAAGCGCCACACATAAATTAATAAATCTAATTGTGTAAGCAGGATCTGTGTATTATTCATATTATTTAATTACAGGGTTTTTTTTTTTTTTAGCTCATTTCAATTTATTTTATTTAAATGGGCTATTATTATTTTTATTATGTGTTTATATTTTACAAACGTGATGTAGTATTCATTTATATTGTATATTTTATGTTGTATAACTTTAGTTCCGATGTGAATATTAGTTCCTACTTGTTTTGTTGTGGTAGGAGGGTTTTGTATTAAACACGGAGCCGTGTTGGTTATTATGACAGCAGAGAAGACAGCAGTAAATCCACAAGGACAAGTCAACTGTGCCCTGATCTACCACTCAAGAGATCTGATGGACTCAAAAAGTGGGTTATGATTGCATATTAGTTTGAAAATCGACCAAATCCACCGTATTTTTACATGAGTGACTTCCGGTGTGCCCGATCCTAGCTACCTGTAGTAGTATTGACGCGGAAGGGTCGCGTCTCACATCAAATAATAAACTCTGCCGTTCTTTTCGCGTAGTCATGTTGAGCCGCTTTTGGGACGCGTCTAACACGCGGCCGCACTGCGACTGGTGTGCATTGGCTGATTGACTTTAATGCCCGTGTTCTTGCGGCGGCCATGTTGTCGTGCCGTTGACGTTTCTGGGTTATACTGTCCTACCGTGTTGGTCCTCATTATAGTAGAGAAGACGGAGTAAATATAATCCACACAAAAAAACTGTAACCCGATCGACTCACAGCCTCGGAAAGTAAGGGTTACATTACGTCAGAAACTCGTTCGGTACGCCTCCGTTCCGAACCGAGCACCACGTACCGAAACAGTTCAATACAAATACATGTACCGTTACAACCTTAGGTGGTATATTTTATGGATGTACACGAATCGATCATCAGAGTCTGATTTTCTGTGTTTGTTAGGTGTGTGAAAAAATATCGAAATGGTGATATATCGATGATACTTTGTATCCCAAAAGGTTATCGATATGCTCCTGCCAAAAATCGAGATATTGTTTTAAAAAGGTGTCAATGTCTAAAAAAAATAAAAAGGAACAAACAAGTTGCTACCAAAATTTTCCACCATAATAGTGTCTCAGTTAACACTAAGGCTACATTGATGGTGCTCGATGCCCAATCCATTTAGACTAGGAACGTTCGTTGATTCGAAACCAGAGCATTCACAGTCATTCTGTGATTTTTAGGGCATTTACAGGTCACTTGCTGTTCATTTTAGGGCATTTATAGGTCATTTCCTGTTGAGTTTGAGTCACTGGCTGTTCATTTGGGTGATTCCCAGGTCACTTCCTGTTCCTGTTCAAAATAAACAGGGTGTGACCCATAAAATACCCCAAAATCAACAGGAAGTAACTGAAAATCAACAGGTAAATGACCTTAACTCATTTGCTCCCAGAAACTTATAAATATGTTCTATTTTTAAATGCTTCATTGTCCCAAAAACATATTAATATGTCTTTTGCGGGGGGGGGGGGTTGTTTTGTTTTTTTTACAAGAAGCATCTATAGCTATCTATCTGAGAATCTATATAGCAATAGAACAGAATTTTCTGTGGGCCTTGCAAAATCAGTCAAAATCCAGAAAAACGGCCGGAGCGAAGGGCCTTGCTCTGGTGAAAATGGCTGGGAGTGAATGCATTAAATGGCCCAAAATTACCTCATTGCCTGGCATTGGCTGCCATCATTCGCTGCCACCCTCCCTCTTCAAATGGATTGGACGTCTACTAGTGATAAACTCATTACAATTCACAGCAGAAGCTTGTTTTTCTTTTTATTAGTTGTTTGTAGAATATCCTAGAATAATTTCCTGACCTGTATCGATAATCGTTGTACCATATCGTCAGATTATCATTATCGTGAGCTTTGTATCGCGCATCGTATCGTGAGGTACCAAGAGGTTCCCACTCCTAGTGTGTGCATATGATTGATAAATAATCAATTCCAAACTTACAGTATATACCTGTAGGTTAGGCGTTAGCCAGTAGAGAACATGCTCACACTTCAAACTGGTAATAGCCTGTAGTTGCACATTAGTGTTTGTTTTACATCTACAGTACATCCAATAGAGCAATGCTTCCTGTAAAGCAAAAAATAAATTGCACATTGAAAACAGGAAAGGGATTTATTTGGAGTTTCTGCCTCAGCGGTGGTTTTGATACTACCTCTGTTGCCGGAAAATTCCTAGCTCGACTTGACTCCGCCATCTATGTCGTTGCTGTTTATAAAGAACAGTGTCAGGGAAGATGAAAAACACACAGTTTGCAGAGAGAGCTGTGTAGATGGATGAATACATTTTTTCCCTCCAGCAACTTGAGCAAAACCAAGCACATCCGGTTGTTAAGCATTCAGCATATGTATATTTTATATGAATGTCAAGCTACCTTTTCCTTTACAAAAGAAAACAAGCCGAATATAGGTAATTCGAGAGTCAATCCCTCAGTTAAACTGAAATGCATTAGAGCAATAAAAATGATGACGGAGCCCCATATTTCCCGGGGCTGTGTTGCTGGGATGCCTGGCCCAATTTGTCTAGCAGTCAGGCCCATTAGTCTGCTGTGCTCCCTTCCTAATACGCTCGGCTGGCCCAAACGTCTCAGATCAATGTTTGATACATCACGGCATCATAACTTACTGCATTTGGATGAGTTGAGAAATGTTCCGCTCTCCTCTTATTTCCTCAGAGAGGTCTCTATTGGAAGTCACACGGGCAGCGGCAACGGGGAGGGGACCCGAGCTACGGCAGTGTTGGAGCGGAGGTAATTGTTTGGTCTGCTGACGTGAATGAAATGCTGGAGTAATGTGTGGGCTAGTAATAGGTGAATACTTTATATCAGTATGATAAATATAGCTCTCATAAATCACATAAGTGTTATATATTGCTGTTTTTAGCAAGGGGCTCCAACCAGGAATCTCTGGAGTGTGTCACAGTAGAGGAGGCTCTTTCTACTTCTGTGTTGTACTGCTTCACTGCTTCCTTTACTCTGTCACCATACACAGAACTATTAATGCTCCTATATTCCTTTTGCGGTCTTATTTTCTTTTATAGAGTTGTGCAAAACGAAATACAAAGATGTACAGTAGTGTGCAAAAGTCTTAATCTAGCACTAGCAGTGTTTTTATTAGCATTTATCACAATAGTCAACTGTATACAATTATTGGATATAAAGAACACGACACACCAGGTTTACACAAACGAATATAGAACAAATTATATTTCCTAGTTTTGTATAATCGTCTGGAGAAGGGTGGATTATGTTTTTATTTCTTTAGCCATGTAAGACTTATATGACACCACTGAAAGTGCCCACTATACAGTATATAGAGTATATATACAGTATGTGTATATATATATATATATATATATATATATATATATATATATATATATATATATATATATATATATATACACTAGGGCTGTCAAAATTATGGCGTTAACGGGCGTTAATTAATTTTTTAAATTAATCACGTTAAAATATTTGACGCAATTAATGCATGCACTGAATGACCCGCTCGCATATTGCCTCAAACAGATTACAATGAGGCCATTTATGGACATTAAGAGTGAAGAGAATGCCACTGGCCGCTTGGGGGCAGCGCCGTTCCATACTCATGTTATTTCTTCTAAACGTGGGAGAATTAGTAGTTGTGAGACTTTTATGCTGTATTCACAATGCAATGCAAATTGCTATTTGTGCTTCACACATATTCGGTAAGTTTTCTTTCTTTTAGTGGCAATTATGTGTCTCTTGTTGTATTTTGGGTAAGATATGTACAGATTTATGTTATATAGTAAAGGCGAGTGGACACAGGCTTTCTTTGGACCGCGCCGTTTATTGGCATTAGCTTCGGAAACTCCTTCACAACAAACATAAGTATCGTTTAGTGAAAGCACAACAAAAATAATATTCTTATCTCTCCCAAAAAAAATTATGTTCACAAAAAGAAAAGCACTTCAGTCTATAGTAACGAGGCCCTATTCTGACACACAGTTAAACAACAATGCAAAATGAACTGGCATTCCATATCAAAATAGCTATGCAAAATACACGTAAAACTTAGACTTTGGTCACTATTTTTATTATTGTTATTTTTATTCTTCTTATTATTATATTAACTCTACTTTTGATTGAAAATTTTACAAATTATATTAAAACGAAAACATGAAGAGGGGTTTTAATATAAAATTACTATAACTTGTAACTATAACATTTATCGTTTAAGAACTACAAGTCTTTCTATCCGTGGATCACTTTAACAGAAAGAATGTTAATAATGCCATTTGTGGATTTATTGTTACAATAAACAAATACAGTACATATTTACAGTATGTTGTATGTATATATCCGTCGTGTGTCTTATCTTTCCATTCCAACAATAATTTACAGTAAAATATGGCATATTTTAGAGATGGTTTGAATTGCGATTAATTGCAATTAATTACGATTAATTAATTTTTAAGCTGTAATTAACTCGATTAAAAATTTTTATCGTTTGACAGCCCTAGTAAATATATGAAAAAGAAAATCTCGACCACTCCTTGATGCCTGCGATTTCTGCATCGCGACCCTTCTTATATTGCCATGTTTCACCCATAAAATCCCCCAAAAAATCCAGCTGTGGCCATTCACAGCTGTGTTTTGACGCTCGGTGATACATGCTACATGGAGTTTTTGGATCAAAACAAGGTAAGTACGCAATAATATCTCGTTAAAGTCATGGCGTCTGTAATTCTGCTCTCGCGTGCTCTCACCTCCAGATGGGGTTTTGCTGTTTAAAAAACTTTTTTTTTTTTTTAAATTCCCTCCTGTCCAATTTTTTTATTCCCCCAGAAAATTGAGATTTTAAGCCTTCCAATGATGTATCACACATGCATATCGGACAATTTTTAAATTTGGCAAAATTGGGTCTCAGAGCGGAATTTCAAGTCACCTGGGTGTTTTCCGCCATATATAATTTGCAGTGAGGAGCAGACGTATTTGCACCCCTTGTGAAAGCGCAAGATCACCCACTTGGAAAAAAGGTAGAGGTCTGAAATTTCAAACGTAGATACATTTCCATTTATAGAGACATAATCTAAAAAAAAAAAAAAATTTTTTTTAATCTGAAACTCACATTGTATTATTTTTCAATAATTTATTTGTAATTTACTGGGGTTTATAAGTATTTGTACCCCTGAGAAAATCAGTGCTAACAATTAGTGCAGAAGCCTTTGTTTGCAATTACAGAGGTCAGACCTCTTCTCAAGATCCGTCAGGTTTCGGGGCTGTCGTTGAGAAACACAAAGTTTCAGCTCCATCCAAAGATTTTCCATTGGATTGAGATCTGGAGACTGGCTCGGCCACTGCAGAACCTTCATATGTTTTTTACGCAGTCACTCCTTGGTCAGCTTGGCTGTGTGCTTTGGATCATTGTCATGTTGGAAGCTCCAGCCACGACTCATCTTCAAGTCCCTGACTGAGAGAAGGAGGTTGTGGCTCAAAATCTGACGATACATTTCACCATTCATCCTCGGCTTTATACAGTTCAGCCGTCCTGTCCTCTTTGCCGAAAAGCTGTCCCAAAGCATTAGGTTTCCACCCCCATACTTCACAGTGGGTATGGTGTTCTTGGGATTGTACTCATTCTTCTTTTTCCTCCACACACGACGAGTAAAGTTTGCACCAAAAAGTTCTACTTTGGTCTCATCTGACCACATGACTCTCTCCCATGACCCCTCTGCAACATTCAGATGCTTCCTGGCAAACTTCAGACAGGCCTTCGCATATACTGGCTTCAACAGGGGAACCTTCTGAGCAATGTGTGATTTTAGACCATTGCACCATAGTGTTCTACTGAGAGTAGCCTTTGAAATTGTGCATCCAGCTCTCTTCAGGTCATTGACAAGCTCCTGCCGTGTAGTTCTAGGCTGAGCCCTCACTTTTCTCATCATGAGTGATGCCCCACGAGGGGAGATTTTACATGGTCCCCAGTCCGAGGTAGATTATCAGTCATGATTAGCCTTTTCCATTTCTAACAATTGCTGCAACTGTTGATTTATACTCACCAAGCTGCTTTCCAATTGTCCCATAGCCTTTTCCATCTTTGTGGAGCTCAACATTTTTTTTCTCTGGTGTCTTTTGAAAGCTCTCTGGTCTTGCCCATGGTAGCAGTTAGATTATGACTGACTATGGGGTGCACAGGTGATAATATACAGCTCAAACGGTTAGTGGGTGGGTGATTACTCATGGGGTAATGGTGGACTTTTTTAAGGTAGACTAAGCACTCTTTAAGTGTCGTAATTATTGCTGATTCTCATGGGTACAAATACTTATGGATCCCAGTAAATTACAAATAAATAATTTAAAGCATCATACATTGTGATTTCTGGATTTATTAATTTTTTTTTAGATTATTTCTCTATGCGTGGAAATGCATCTATGATTGAAATTTCAGACCCCTACCTATTTTCTAAATGGGTGAACTTGCAAAATCACAAGTGGTGCAAATACCTCTGCTCCTCACTGTATATATTTATAAAATCACGAACATCAACAAAAGAGACAACTACGTGTGCTCATAAATAACCTGAGCAGCTCAAGACTCATCTTGCCTGATTCACCAGCGCAAAAGAACATTAATTTATCAATAGTTAATTCTTGTTGAGGGTATGATCTTTATGGCATTACCAGAACAGCAAATTTAATATTTTTCCAAGACTTTCACATTGTACTGTGTCTTTCCCATGTTTTAATGTGTATTATCTTTTTTCCCAAGTCAGATCATTGTAATATAAAAGAATTTTGTACAAAGGTACTCTAAAAACATTTTACCGATACTCTATAAATTTTATGAATCGTGTTTCAGGCAAAGGTCTTGATATGTTTTATATAATTATTAGCGGCATGATTAAAGTATTATGTTAGTAGTGGTTTGGGGCTGGAACAAATACATTCACTTGACATGATTTACAATGATTAGAATTGTTCTGAAATTACAGCAACTTGAAAGTTAACTATTAAATAAGGTTTCTTGGGGTGCGGCACATAAAAAAGGCTCCCCTTCGTCTAGAGTGAGTAATTAGTATTATTGTTCATAGAAATGTATTACGTACTGTAGCATTTATTAGCCTTGCCGAGTACTTTTTCACAGCAGAAACAATTTAAGTGGGGCACTACCAACGCAAAAATGTCACCACACCTAAAAAAATGCTGCCAAAGTGACTAGAGCTCCATTGAGAACTGCCAAACAAGTTCCCGAAAAGCCAATCCCAAAACAATACTGAAAAAGAAGAGGTTTTTTTTTTCTTTATGTATCCGCTTTTCACGTTCGACTTCACTCATCTCTGCCGCCTACTTTATTTAAAGATTGTCTTTGAAGATCCCATTGAGAGTACTGTATGCCTTAGAGTGCGTACTACAGGAGAAAAAAAGTCTTAAATAGTATTATTATGTGAATTAGAATCATATTTTGAGACGATTCGACTATATACAACAATTTAGCAAAGCGCAGATGACGAGAAATTAGTCTTTTAATCTGCCGGTTAGCCACGCCTACCATTATAGGGCTCTAGCGTCCCCAACAGGTGGATGATGTCAGTGGGAGAATGGGCTTATCGGTTTTACAATTCAGCCCATTGAGGGGGAATTATTCAGAACGAGGAAAACGCGACAAAGAGAGCCGCAAAATGTCATTGTTTCAGTCTCTCTACTCCAATATTTTTACAGGATATTCTTTTTATCCAAGTATAGCTAAATAAATGGCATGGTCATGACAAATAACAGTCTTTTGCTAAATGGAATATGAAATAATAAAAAATGCATTTATTCAGGACGACATGGCAAAATTACTCCATAGTGGTCAAAACTGTCGACTTCACCTATACTGTCGCACATCCCGAACGATATTTTATGCCACCTAAATCGGGCTTATGTCATTTCCCTTCCCGTTCTTGGAGAATGTAAACAAACCAAGAGGCGTGACAGCTAGCCGACATGCTAACCCGAACCGAGTGATGTTTCAAAGTCTTTGAAATCACACATAACTAGCCCGGATCATTTCACATGATGACTGGGTTGTCGATTGTCTTCGTCAATCGGCAACCTGCCCGGCGGCGAACAAGTTAGAGATCGTCGTTCCTCTGCTGAGGGCAGAGGGCTCGTTTGCGGGGAAGCAGCTGGACAATGACCGCCGGACAAACCGGCCGACGTCGTAGGAGCGTGTAGCTGCCAAATGGTTAACACGAATAAGGTAAATAAATCCTTTTACACGGCGAAGTCGTAAACAGCGAGAGACTCACAGGAGGGCGGCTGCAGTTGTTATGCAGCTAACATGACAATATGTGTATGAGGAGAGCTTTTTACATGCCCATCCATGATCAAACGTAAGTAGTCCTTTATTTAATGAAAGTTTGTACTTTGTAATCGCAGTATTTGTGGCTATTTTTAACACAAAGTTGCAATTTCTGATCGGTTGAGATCGGTTTGACAGAACACCGGGCACATGAAGAGGGCAATAAGCAGAGTATAGTGCTCTCCCGGCAGGAGGATGTGCAACAAGCCGCCGGTCGTCGGCAGAGGGGACAATGAGCTTGTCAGCCACAAAATGCAAGCCACCTACATATTAAAATGATCCCAGTATTTGACATGATACAAAACACGATGTTTACTCACTTCCCCATAAGTCCCATGGTCCCACAGTAGTAGGGCTTGTTTTGGCCAATATCCACCGGTGACTGGAAACCTTTTGAAACCCCAAAAAGGCTCACATGCCTTTCCTTGGTGCAGCAAAATGTTTCTGCAGCCGTTTGGCCGGCGTGATGCGAAAAATAAACGAATTAATCCGCAAAATCAGCTGAATCCTTAGTCCTTCTCTTACAACAGTACGGCTGCATAATGAAGAGGACTCCTTTTCCCGTACACGCCACAGCACCCTCTTCCTCAATTCAAGACCGAAGCCGGAAGTCTGTCATTTTCGTAGCGCGTGATTAAAAAAATTGAATAAATATATCGATTGATCCTTCACACATCCAAGAGGTCCATTTCATTCAGGAGCATTAAATACCGCGCGTATTATGAAATAAACATGCTTTTTCGTGTCACAGGCACTTTAAATCAATCAGTGCATTTGACTAATGCTGTCACATAATGGCAAATGTTTGATGGACCGACTCTAGCTTCACCTTCCTGCGTCAGGATGCAACTTTCCTTCCTCACAGATTTTCGTGAAAACTCGCAAATTTTCCTTATCCGTGTCGGGGCTAGGGCCCAGGCTCCCGTGAATAACGAAGGGTTCACTCTACACCTTTCTCAACCCCAAATGCAGGGCGAGGGCGTGTAATGGGGGTAATTTGGTTCTCAAAAATCAGTGCCAAGGCAGACAGGAAAAGCCCGCCCTCCTCATTGATTTACAAATGTGAAGCACACATCCAGGTGATGTGGCAGTGTTGATCTGTCGCTGCCACTCACACGGGGTGCGAGATGCTTTCTTGTGCCTCGACAGCTAAATTAAGGTCATTTCTGTCGGCTTTCGGAGATCTGCTCCACGTCAGGGTCTTTTAGCGTGCAGATAATTTGCCCATTTTCCACGTTCTGACAAAGGATATTTTATGAAAATGCACCCTTATTTCTGCCATCCTAATGGAGTGTGCTTCAGTAGTGTGCGAGCTGATGAGCTTGTTTCCTGTCACTAATACTATACAATATATGTAAAAAGAAGGAATAACAGCAGTTATGTTTGGCTTTTAGTTTCACTAGAGTCTCAGGACACTGAATAGCAAGGATATCGGCACTCTTTGAACGTTAGTGCATTCATATTGCATATACACAAGAGTTGACTTCCTTCCAAGTATGTTTCAGTCTACCACATAATTATCTTCTAACGTTCTCTCCCTTTTTATTGAATAGTCGGCGTGGAGCATGAACGTGCATGAGAACACGATGTCCTTTCTGAGAGCGTGGGCCATCAGGCATTATGACTCGTTCACTGAGGAATATGCCACATATCCTAAGTAACTAGTTAGTTGACATGGTGGTCATGGTTGACATTCAAAAATGTTGCAAGAAAGAAACAGTAATTAGTTATGATTAGTACTTGCTGGACTGACGACAGATGCATTATGAAAACGGATAGGGGGTGGGTGTGGTACCCTAAGCAATGGAGAAGGACATCTTATATATGAAATAAAAATTATAAAATAACTATGACATTTTATATCGCACTATATCGCAGAGATGTCAATTGTGACATACTACAAGTGGGATCAATAAGATGATTGTGAGACAGGCAAACAATATGAGTTGATTCAGAGTTGAGTCACTGGGAACAACTTAAAAAAAAAAAAAAAAAAAAGAAAACGTTATACCTATCACGATGCGTGACTCATCTAAAAAATTAGTCGAGAAAAAATATGAAAGAATAAGGACACTTTTTGAACTGAAGTTGAATAATGGAGGTATTTCAACTCTTACTGGACACTTTTTAAACTGAAGTTGAATAATGGAGGTATTTGAACTCTTACTGTACGGTGACATATTACATGACATCCCAGTTTTTAAATACTGTAGATTTCATTTAGGACAAAGGCCAAGAAAAAGTAATGTCATGGAATCTGTTCTTAACTACTCTCTGGAATGATGCTGATTGTGATATGCCTAACATCTTGTAAGACAGATCATTTTTATTGAATACATGTTGCAAAAGAAGTACATGGAGGTAGTCCCCGGGTTTACGTGCCCGACTCACGCGATTTTCACTTCACGACGTTGAAGTCTCATCCACCATTTTGTCT
The DNA here is from genome assembly GCF_030265065.1 of Corythoichthys intestinalis. Taxonomy (NCBI): domain Eukaryota; kingdom Metazoa; phylum Chordata; class Actinopteri; order Syngnathiformes; family Syngnathidae; genus Corythoichthys; species Corythoichthys intestinalis. The sequence continues at coordinate 26,430,331 of NC_080404.1, read as the reverse complement.
CCAGGCGTGTTGTTTTTTTTTTTTTTTCAGTGTAAGCAGTACCTAGTTCTTGCCATGCCTCCTCCCCCAGCAGCGTCACCGCTATCCTGCAGTTCCTAACAGAGTCAGGTCCCACCCGCTGTCATCTTTGGTTCTCATGTGTCCGCCCGAGAAGCGCCTTTTTCAGATTGGGCTCAAGTAGCCACCTGCTGTCATCTCTGGTTCTCATGTGTCCGCCCGAGAAGCGCCCTTTTCGGCTTGAGGGAATCATGGCGCCTGCCTCACCCTCTGGTTCTTCCCTGGCCGCCGACCATGTGCCTTTTTCGGACTTCCCACTTCTTTGTTCTCATGCTGCTGCTGTTGCTGCTTCTCCCCCGGCGCCGACTCCTCTTGCGATCCCCGATCCTTTTTTTGAGTTTGGACAGCGGGCTCACGTTAAGAGAGGTGACCTGAGTGGCCATGATATCCCCCCTCTCTCGCCTCCCTACTCTTTCCACAGCGCCCTTTTTTCTCAGCAAAGCGACTCACTTGCAAGTAAAGTCCGAATAGTTTTTTTTTTTTTTAAAGCCCGAATAGTCATTCAATATAACGGCATTTAACACAACGTACCGCACAGTATCTTATTTTTTACTAGATCTTATTACTATGACGTATAAAACATGTTTTTGGACAGTTATTTTGTATTTAGAGGTGTTTATAAGGTTAACTCCGACTTACTGAAAATTCCGTTTGTCTTCTTAATTTATACAAATTCATAGATTGGTCATTTGTACCTTTATTGTAAATAATATCAAGCAGTTTTAGGGAAAAAATTCTAAGATGAAGGAGCATTTACAAGCAGAGTCATGTATTTATTACTAGCTGCACTTTATGGCTCCATTACCACAATTAACAACAGAGAGGACAACCACGCGTGCTCATAAATAACCTGAGCAGATCATGACTCACCTTACTTGAGCTACACTTTTACTGCAGTTGCGCGTGCAAAAGAAAAGTGGCATTACACCAACATCACCTCCTGAGAGGTACAAATATTATTAAAGAGAGGAAAGATGTAATTGTAAGACATAATTGCAGTACGGAAAATGTCAAGTGATCATAAAGAGTCCGGTTCCTCCACAGCGTTGACCTTTTATTGTCTGTTAAAACAACGTCGTAAAAAATAATAATTGCTCCTGCACTGTTGTGTTTGCATCGGCTTTTGCACGTCATGACTTAGAGATTCCTCAAAGTCGTTAGAGCAGACAAAAAGATGTCACTCAGCCGCTAATGACAGATTTAGTGGTGTTAGAGTTGAATAGGAGGTGAGGCGTGTGTGTGAAAGAGTGAATCATGTCCTGACCCATGCATCCCTCCCACTCACCTCTTGCCAGATGTCTTAGCAGCGTTCTTGCAGATGACTTTATTTTGACTTACTTGGAACCAGCTACCATTCATGTTCAATTCCCTCCGCTGAAGTGTGGAAGTGAAGTGACGTCACTGAGTGAGAAAAATTACTCTTTCGGACCCTGTAAATTGAATTGAAGGATTGGCCTGTAAATACAATTTGCATGTTTGAAGATAATATACACTACCGTTCAAAGGTTTGGGGTCTAAGCAACCCCAAACTTTTGAACCGTAGCGTACATAATGAAAAATCCCATATTATACATGAGTGTAAATATTTGAGCCATGAAGACATTTGTCTCACGCTGTCAAAGTGAAATATGACACCACCTAGATGCAATATCTATATTTTATAAAACACAATTGTTTAGGATATAATTGAATTAAGAACAAAAAAAACTTTAACCTCAGAAACTTTCACATCACGGTTTTGCATCCTAAAGCGTTAAAGGGTGCGTTTGGAAACAGACCTCTCTTAAGCATGGAGAAAACATCCCCAAAATAGCCTCCAAGTTACCTATTTTCTGTTCTGTTTCTGTTCACCATGTTTTTACTATGTTTACAGATTTCAGCTAACAAATGCAATGCCCTGGAATGCAGGTTAGGGGCGCAAATTTTCCATAAATTACTAAATAAGGGTCAGAAGTCAGTTTATTTTAATGAAGTGTGGTTCCTAGGGACTTTTTGAAATGAAACGTGTCATCTTTTCCGGCCCTATTTCCTATATATTAGGGATGAAATTTCCTCAAATTTGAAAAGACCAATTCCGATTACTCTGACAATTGTTGTCAGATTCCAAATAACCATGGAATGGTCAAGAGTGCAACAAAGACAGCTGGAAATCACCGTTTAATTTTTTTTTTTACCCAAGTGCCTAGTTTTAAGTAGAATGCTAACATAACCTCTTCTGGTGGCACATTTAAGGCCCGTGGGCATTGTACGGCTTCTCAGACAATTTGATCAGGCCCTCTATGTGTTTTGTAAACAAGCTGCTCCCTCAAAATTTGGTGACAGTCAAGAGGAGTGTGTTCGATTATTAAACTTAAAAATGGCCCATAAAAATGTCAATTTAACACAAAAATAGCGAATTTCCTGTTAATGTTTGAGCATGCGTTCTTGACTTATTTATTATTTCCTGTTTTGTGTGTGTGTGTGTGTCTGTGTGAAAGCGTGTGCCAGGGTGCTTTATCACTTTCAGGGAAGGGGGTGCTAGAGAGTCAATTTTCGGCAGGTTGCATCCAAGGCAGAAAATAGTATACTTCTTTTTTTAAGAACGAGAATGTTTGGGCCAATTTTAGTAATGTTCTCAAAAAGTAAGAAATCAATTATATTAATATGAATAGTTAAGCACCGTGAACTAGTAGCCCTTCCCTGTGAAATGGGGTTGCTCATACTAGTCAGCTCTACAATGCCACAATGACAATTAGAACTTGATGTCCACTGGTTGTTTATCTTATATTTTTGGGTGGTGGAGGAAGCAGAGCTGCTTGCAGCAATATAATAATTTGCTGAATGAAATGAGCCTATCATTGTAATTGATTTAAATGTCTTCTATTTCTGCAACTTTGGTAAGTGAGGGAGACCCAGGCAAGTGGAAAAAAACATGACTTCAGTAGAATTTTCACATTTTTTTAGTGTGCACTTTATAATTAGGGAGAGTTTAGAATTGTTCAACCACACACAAAGAGGTCCATGATTATTGACTAACACCACAAATGGCCACCATTCAGAACTCTGCTGTAGTCGGCCTAGGATGAGGACAGTGTTCGCTGTTAAGCTAAATTGTGCCAACATTACCTTGGCTTGCCCAGTTTCAAGCACAAAAAACGAGAGGATCTTTTGTCAGTCTTAAAATAACAGAACGAGTGCTGTTGAAATTAAATTATGCTATGAGTGACATACTATTGCGAAAATGTGGAATACTTGGATGCTCATTGGCTTGAGCTTGTGTGAGGTATGCTTGCTAGCTTAATCGACATTTTATACGACTGCATCTTATGTTTTAAATTCAGTGTTGCAAAAAAGACAAAGAAAAAGCCAAACATCTGTGGAAATACTCATTTGATATACGCTCAACTGGAGTTACTGAGTTAGATGCTGACGGTTGGACCTGTTTTTTTTTTTTTTTTTTATAACATAATAATAACATGCCCTATTTCATATTCATCCTTAAAACCTGCAAAATTTTGTGTATTAACATAAATACAGCATAGACATTTGAGTTAACCATTTATATTCTGGTTGAATATTCATTTGATCTATAGCAACACTCAAAGGCCACCTTATTAGGTACACATACTCATAACTCATGTTTTATTGTACACAGATGAGTAAAATAGTCTACTTTGTAGCGATGGTCAAATATCTCCTTAGCAAATGTGTTTATTATTATTATTATTTTAATTTTTAAATAACATTCCTGTTCCAAATGTGTCTTCATATTTTATAGATGTGTGTATTTTCAATTTATTTTCAATTTACTTTGTGGAAATCCATATTCTGAGAGTTTGTAATATAGTAAATATTCTGATGACTTTGGTACTGCATTGTATTTCTTTTGGATCTATCGTAGTGCAGATATACTTAATAAGGTGTCCAGTCAGGCACGCATGTAGCCCTCACCCAAAGTGACACCTTTTTCCCCCCTTCAGTGCGAGTCCTCATTTCTTATAAGCCTTTTTAAAGCCCTGCTAGACAAAAGTGAATATCCAATTTAATCCGTGTTTTACAACCAAATGATACTCCGTGTGAGCCCGCGCGCGCGAGCGTCAGAGTAAGTAGACATAGCAGGCCATACAGACAAATCAAGGTGGGAGTCTCGCTAATTCATGCGCACATGTGCCTGCCTTCACCCCCGCCTCCTCCTTCTTAGCTCCCCTTAGGTGACAGCGGCGGGAGGAGGGGAACATGATGAATGGCCTTCCACCGGGGACCTCCAAGCACAAGCACCGTGATGTGGCTAAAAACATGAACATGGCTCGCTTTCGTCATGACATCATTTTGTAAGGGACGCGTGGTACCATAGTCCACACTGATGAACGAATAAAGGCCCGTACATACAATTTTGAATACATTTAAGTTTAAAAACACAGAAGTTTGTTTTTATGTTTGGCAGGCTGTTAAAAAAAGTGCTCCTAAATGCAATTGCTTATTTAGAAATATATAAAGAATTAAAATTGATTATTCAGGTCTAAATATTTCTTTTTATAATTTAATGTTTAGAATGAAAACATTTCATTAGGTGCTAAATCCACTTGTGCAAGTACACTGACAAAATTATTACTTCCCCCTCCCCCCAAAAAACCCCAGCAAAAATAGCAATGATTTTAGTTATATAAACGCAGGCAAGATCATCAATCAATAACTGTTTAATTCCTCTACAAGTATTAATTTTAAATGTGGTTCCTTTAAGTTCCTAAATTTTACATGGTTGTTAGAAAAATATTTCAATATATAGACGTATTAAACTTTCTCGATGACTCTTACAAAATATTATGTCCATTTTTTCAACCATAAAATCTACCCGTCATTTTATTTAACGTTGAGTTGCACACACACATGCACACACACCTACACACACTTGTAAACACTAATTTTGTATCCCAATTATTTACTTTCAGTTAAATGAACTGTATTTTTTTTTAATTATACCTATATAAAAGTGCAACAAACACTTTTAAATTCGACGGAAATCTGTGGAATTAACGTAATTTAAAAAAAAAAAAAAAAAAAAAAAAAATCTGGCCATTATAGAATCAATGAGGGACACGGTGATATGGAACAGAATTGTTTCTTATTTTTTCCCCAGAATACATACAAAAAAATACCAATTCTCTTCCCATGGTATACACCTTAAAAATAACGGCAATTTCCAATGTTGACAATTCTGAATCTTAAGAAACAAAAACAAAACAAAAAAAACATGCATGTAAATTATTTTTTCCTTTCTCAGTGAGACATTTTTTCTTTTAAATAAGAACAAATACAATCATAGCAATTTTGAAATGAACATCGAAATGAGGAAGCCTACTTTGAATTAGTTCTGTGTGCTCCGCTCATCCACTTTAGCTCTGTTTCCACATAATGCACTTTTTGACTTGCTCCAATATGTTCCATTTTGCAGCCTGCTAGTCTTTTTTTAAGCAGACATATAAATAAATACAGTTTAAAGTCCACGGATCCCGCCCATATGTCAATATAAAAGTCTTTATATTTGCATTCTTTGTATTATAAACTTTGCAACGTCTTTATGTGAGTATGTTTCCACTCCTCACTGATATCCAAGCGCCGATGCTGTGGTGAGTCTCTGGCCGTACAGCGCGTAAGGAGAGTAGTAAGGCCCGGTGGCAGCGGGGACTGGCACGGGAGCTCCGGGGGTGGGCAGCGGGCTTTTAGAGTACGGGTGGTACCGGCTGCTGAGTCCCAGTGCGTGATGTGGGCTCCTCAGAGCCAAAGTCCCGGGGCTGCCAGGAGCCCCCGACGGCGGCATGTGCATGTGACAGGCCATGGCCGCAGCAGCCGCGCTGGCCAGCGAGGACGAGCCCGGGTAGCCGGAGATGAGCTTCTCCGCCCCCGTGAAAGCGGTGTGTGTCCTCAGGTGATTCAGGAGTTCCTCTGAGGTGGAGAAACGCTTGTCGCACGGTCCGTTGGCCGACACCCAATTACACACGTGGGGCAGTGGGTCGTTGGGGAGCATAAAGCCGTACGGGTATAAGGGATGTCCGCTGAACGAAGGGGTCGACGAGTGCACTCCGTGGATGGGGTGCGTGGGGTACATGAGCGGGTAGCTGGACTTGAGGGCGGCCGCCGCAGCCGCCGCCGAGTCATGTGTACACGAAGCCCCCGCCGCACCCGCCAAGTGGCTGGCGCAGTGGTAGCTCAAGCAGTAAGGGTCTCTACACAGGCTAGCAGACATGATGGAGGGCGGGGAGGCTCCGGCCAGCGGGCTAGAGCCTGCCTTGCTGCAGCCGAGCGAGCTGGCCAGCTGCGCGTTCACCAGGCTGCCCCCGTGCGGCATGAAGTGCTGCGGGTAGCCGGCATAGGCCCCCGCTAAACCGCCAGGGTAAGTCATGCCCGCCGGGGGCAGCGGGAAGACGGTCTGGCCCGGTTTGTACGGGGATACGGGCGCTACGAGCCCAGAGCCGAGCACCGACGCCGATGACACGGAAGTTACCGGGGAGGACTCTGATGCAGAGGAGGAAGTGGAGGTTTTTGGGCCGTGCGTGGTCTCCTGATGCTGGTTGACCTCCACGTTAATCCCACCGCAACTCACGCTTATCCGGCTGTGGCTGGACGTGGCCGAGCCGCCGTCCGCGCCGCCTTTCCCGCAGTCCGATTCCTTCTTATCGTCCCGCTCCCCGCACTTGCCCTCCGCCGGCATGGGAGAGGCAGATGAGCTCGAGTTGGGGCTGCCTGTGCGCGGCGTGAACGGCTGGCAGGTGGCGCTCGGCACTCGGAAACCAGACTTGTCCGTACCTCCGCCGCCCGACGAGTCCTTCTTGTCCGACGGCTTGGAGTAGGGCTTGAAGCTGGATTTGTCGTCCGCTCCGATGTCACTCATTTTCAACGGGCCACATTTAGAATCCTTGTCGCTAGATCCATTGGAGGCGACCGAGGAGAGTTTAGAGGAGGGCGGCGGGTCCGGCTTGCCGATCTGGGAGCACGTCTGCGCCAGGAGAGCCAGGGGACTTTTCTTGGCATCGAGCTAGTGACAAAATAGTCAGCTCATTACTACGATCAGAACATTTTAGACTAGAAGTTTTCATTTCATACTGGCCAACTTTCCACTTTTTTTTTTTTTTTTTTTTTTTTTAAATCCATACCATCTTTTTAAAAATTATTATTTCTTACCTCGATGGGGCTGACGGGGGTGGAGGGCAAAGGCTGCAGATACTCCGGATGCAAAATGTGTCCCGAGCGTGCGGTGAGCATTTTCAAAACCTTCACCGGGAGTCGCTTGGCTTGCCGTTGCGGGTCTGACGGCGGCGCCGAGTGCTGCTGCTTCTGCTTCGGCTGCTGCTGTTGCTCCTGCTGCTGCTGGCGGACGAAGAGAGAAGAGGCCGGCTCGTCGCTACCGTTGCTTCCCCGACGACTGGCTCGCTCCCAGGCTGCGCTCAACTCACCGAGATTCGTCAAGACAGACGCCGAAGGCGACGTGCTCATGTCCCAATGGTCAGCCAAGTGGACACCGATGCTGCTTCGCTCAGATGCATTAAGGAAACCACCAAAAAAGGCTAAAAACGATCAAAGCAATAGTAATAATAATAATCCTGTTGGTGAGGGATGCGGAAGAAGAAGCGAGAAGAGGTTTCCGCTGTGAGCGTCCGTGTCCGCGTCCTTCCTGCGTGTAGTCTCGCACTGGAGACTGGGAGACGTTTTCACTCGGGGAAGGAGAGAGGAGGGAAGAAAGGCAGCTGAATTAGTCCCGAGATGAAAGCCTTTGCCGCCTTCCAATCAAATGGCAGCCCGAGGTGATTGGAGGGTCAAGGGGATGTGACGTCATCATCCTTGACAGCTCCACGAGGGGGAGGAGCCCCGTGGCAAATTTTAAATGTTTGCTTTCTGGGAACGCTCACTCGTTTTTTACCCCGAAAACGTGCAGTTAAGTTTTTCTTAACTCAAACCAACACGTTTCTTTGCTTGGTAGAAAACGTTGACGCTTCGCGACCCAATGCAGAACAAGAATATTAATGGATTATTTTCTCTTTTGCCAGAAAAAAAGGTGCTTAGATGTTTCCTCCAAATGTAGCTACATGTAATTCAAATCCGCTTACAAATTTTTTCAGTCATGGCTCAACACGTTTTAAAGTTAGGGTACTGGGTCACATCTTGAATAAATAACAAGTGGTACCTCGATCTACGGATGACCCATTTCTATGTGACATGAGCATTTGACCTATTGTTGTTGTTGTTATTTATTATTTTTTGCTCTTAATTGCTTGCAAAAATTTCAGATTAAAACACTAGATATGGTGGCTGCAAATCTTTTGTATGTGTAATAATTACTCACTTACCTTCTGGCTAAGGTGCATGCACTAGTACAGGAGTCGGCAACTATTAAAGCTCAAAGAGCCATTTCGACCATGTTTCCAAAGAAAAGAACACTGGGAGCCGCATGCACATATTTACACTTGAAAGGTTTGCATCAGCTTGACTGAATATATATACAGTATACATATACACATATATAAATTTATTCTGTGGACCATAATTCACTTAACAAACTTTGAGTATGCAGGAAAAAGTGCTCAATTTTTACACACTTATTCACAGATCACTCTCGCAGGTCATAAATTCACCAACTGTGTAAAGTCATGGTTGCCCTCGGAAGACGTACCCACAAGTCTTTTCGCCTGTGAATAGCATGACCTGCGTGAGTGTTCTGTGAACAATCACAGAAAACAATGACCCTGACCTGATCTACCTACAAAAGGGAAAATAATAATATCAAATAATGGTTTGTTTAATATAAAACAGAGCCGCATCAGAGGGTTCAAAGATTCGCATGTGGCTCTGGAGCCGCAGGTTGCTGACCCCTGCACTAGAAAGAGCAGCAGAATGAATTTGAATGATGCGTGAAAGGATAATATAATGAAATAACGATGATAATTGTTTCTTCTTTTTTTTTTAATTTAAAAATCTATTTATATTTGTTCTGACTCGATCTTTGTTTTATCATAGAGTAATCTTTTTTTATCTGTAAAATATTTTATATGGAGCTGGAACTAATTAATGGCATTTCAGTTCATCTGCCTGCGGGGGAGATCATTTTAAATGTTGTTTATGTATGTAAAAAGTGTATTGGCAATAGACAGAAATGAACTCGTAAGTCCTGGGTCTTGGCTGGGGTGGTGTGTCAAACCTGTCTGCTCTATGTGAAATTCTGCAACATAAAAACAAAAAACAGTTAAAACAAACAAATCAACATATTCTAACATATTGAAAGTTTGGAACATTTTGAGTGTGCCTATAACAAGCATAGATGGTTGGCGACTGGCGAATAATGGTGCAAATCACGATTTTCATGACAATACGATACAATAATTCTTTGGACAAAGATACGATACTTGTCCGCCAAGATTGGATTCATTCTTGAAAAAAATACATAGCTCTCTAAGTACATATTAACCAATATTTAAATGCAGCGTAAAACAGTGTAAGTGTTCATTAAAGTAATATGCTATTTTTAACATCATGCAGTTTGAACCTTAGCACTTTGATTTAATAAAGGAAAACGTTTTGTAAATGATGTTAAAATGAAATATTAAAGCACAAAAAAGTTAAATTCATCCAAACTGCCTATCCACTCAAGGGCAAGATATGAAAATAAACTTTGTGAATTTGCAAGTCAAACACAACTGAACTGCATTTCCAAGTAGTATAGCGGGAACTGGCACATCACTAGTGTTGTTAATCATTCTCCCAAATCATTCAATACTAACTATACTATATCAGGAGCTTCATTTTAACATAAAATACACGTCATATGCAGAGGTGGGTAGTAATGCATTACATGTACTCCGTTACATTTACTTGAGTAACTTAAGAAGACTTTAAGAAAAATGTACTTTTAAGAGTAGTTTTACTAAGCCATACTTTTTACTCTAACGCTACTTTGGGCAACACATGAGTCGTTACATTTTCCCCCTCATTCTTCATATTAGATTTATTTAATTGTTTTTGGGGGTTTATGCTCGCGATGCCAAGTGTAGCTCTAATAATTTCACCAAAGAGATGTCGCAACAATAATCACAAGACTCCATTATACCAATCAGATGCAAGCTTGCCCTTCTATGATCACGCCAGCTTATTCAACCACGTGGCGTCCTTAAGTCACCATAAAAAAATGAAGTATTTGACATAGAGTGCTGCCCTCAACATAACTCGAAAACGCAGATTTTGCCCTCTCTCCCAGTTGTTATTTGGCACCGATTGACAACGCAAAACCGGGGATATGATCCATTTAATTTCATAATAGTAACTGAAGGAACTCATCACTCTTCAAACTAGGAACTCTTTTCTCCACTAGAGAGCGCTGATGCTCTTTGGACGAATAATGCTTCATTTCTGTAATTTTTTTTCTCTCGCCGGAATTCAATGATTTAATTTTTTTTTTTTTTTTTTTTTAATTTCTTTAGCTTAATGTGGTTATGTAATGGGTTATTGTACAGTATAGAACAACTGTTTATATAGATAACTTTGTGCTGAGAAAAAAAAAATCTAACAAAAATGTATGCAGTTACTCATTACTTGAGTATTCTTTTCTCCAAATACTTTTTTACTTGTACTTGAGAACATTTTTGGGACACTACTTTTACTTTTAGTTGAGTAATATTATTTCGCAGTAACGGTACTCTTACTTGAGTACAATTTTTGGCTAGCCTACCCACCTCTGGTCATACGTAAACACGCCAAATTAACCCATACTTCTCATCTGATGATCAGGTTGTTTTGCAATTTGAACAATAACAGTGAACATACATATTTGCACTGTGAAAGCGAACCAGAACATTTCCAAAAGTGTTTCGGCCTTCATGTAGAAACTGCTTTCCCACCTGGCAACCATAAAACCAACCAGCCCACGCTCTCCTTAAACAGGCAAGCGTTGACAGGAATAGACCAAAAGTAAGTGATGGAGGGGACGCGAATGTCAGATGTTTTCACCATAATATACAACCCGCCCTCTTTTTCTATTCCTATCTTCACTCTCTGTCAGTGCAATCAATCAGTTATTTGTCCAAAGGGCTGTCAATCAATGCTCCACTTGATTTATGCCGATGAATGTGTGCTGGGGCAAAAATAGTTTAGCAACTTTATTAAAGCGAGTATTTTGACACAACGCGAGGAGCTGCAGCATAATTCAAATGTCTGAATACTAATTCATAGCCATGCATTTTTGACGCGTTTATTGGACGCGCGTGTTTGCAGATGCCTGTCACCTGCCACGTCCAACAAAGAGATAACAAAAGCAGACATTTTACACACTGGTGTCGGCTCAGCTTTATTTGCACACAATGCAAAAACGCTCGGGCTTCTTTTTGTGGGTTTAAATAGAGGAAGAGCGATGGACTGTCAGGTGGTGCGAAGGAAGAAAAAAAAGTTGAACATGGCTTCCAACTATTCAGCATAGATATTGAAGCTGAGAAGGCTAATCAGTATTGAGACTTAAGGGAGTAAAAGGTGGGTGGTGGTGGGAGAGGGGGGGATTCCTTTCAATGCTTTCATCTCCATTGGCGCTCAATTAAAAGCCTATCAGTTTGTAAGTAAATCAACGCCTATCAGGCTTGTCACATCAAACAAAACGATGATTATTGCAACCCGCCTCTGCCATTAATCTCCTTCTGCAGTAATCGCCCTGACAGGTCAACTTTTGGAGAGGCAAAGTCACGACAAAACGTGGCCTCAACGCTCACACAGGGCAGACTTTAAGTTCAGTCAATACAGTATATATTTATCTTTTTGTTTGTTTGTTTGTTTGTTTAAAGAAAATAAACAAGCACACAATTTCATTTGAGAGACAAATAATACAAACTAAATTATTATTTTATAAACAAACGTTTTAATTGAAATGAGAATTAAGATATAGTTTTTGTGTGTTTTTGTGTTTAGTTTTACATAAAAGTGTAACAATTACAATTATTTTAACAAAACCCCACTTGGCAAATATAACTTTTTCTAATGTAACTAATAATGGGAATTTCCTTTTAAAACTTTTACTTTTTTATCCCCCTGTGTGACTAAATATTTAATCAAAATTGATACATTGTGATACAGTACAAGCAGCAACTTTGGTCAATTTTGAATATATTTTTTGTGTTTCATTTTATAACTTCCCTTTAATGTATGTGTGTGTGTGATAAGCCCTCCAAGTTTAAAAAGAGAAAATAGCAATAGTGTTCACAGAAGAAGAACAGAATAATTTGGGTATTTTTCCTTACACTACTTAACTTTGTATTCTACTTTTTTTAGATCCTTAAATCCGCGAAAGGAAACGACAGTGGATCACATGGAAACCACTGATTTTATGATTGTAAGAAAACTAATAAAAAACTCAAAGCTACTTAGATTTTACTTTCCTTAATAATAAAAAATAATAACAATAATAACTAAGACACATACACACCCTTTAAAAATATATTAATTTTCATAATTTTACTTTTCCATAATATTCTTTTTTTTCTCGGTGTGTTTAAATACTGATATTTTAGTAAGGGTGTGTATGAGACTGAACAATATTTTAATTTTCAATTGTTGCATCATATATTTCCCTTGTAATTTATATATATACAACGGAAATTCACTCCGTCATAGGAATAAAAGTTAAAAAAGACAATTAAATATAATTTTAGTGCACATAAACCTACTTCTCAGCGATTTTTTCAGGGAGGGGTATTCTATAGCCTGGCGTGTGTGTAGGTGTGCGTGTATGTGTGTGAGAGACAATATGCAAAGATGTGATTGATAACAGCGTGGCTGTGTTCTGCGTGGCTTTGACAGTCCGTGACACAATATGTGAGTTATTAGGGCGAGGAAGGGCAGCCATAAATTGTCAGTGTCAGCCCCCCAAAAAACTCTCCTTTTATTGTCCTGCATGACGAATGGCCTTGTGCTGCACACATACACGCGCACACGCACACCCACGCGCGCACGGACACACACACACGGAAATAACGCTCGGCTTTCCTCTCAAAAAGCAAATGAAACCACAATTCATTCAATGCAGTTTTTAAAAAATACATTCGCTATTAGGAGCGATGCAAATCAAACTTCGAATTGAAGTGTACAGAGAGCGCTGAAAATTATATATAAATAATATAAGAAGCTAAATGCTCGACTTTAACTTGCATATTACCAATACTAATAAGAACATTCCCATTGACAAGCTTCGTAGTCTCGAGAGAGAAAAAGGCACTAAGGTTATTTCATGTAAATGCATGCATACACGCCACAGTCCCTCATCGTTACCTCTGCACCACTCGTTTACTAAACTCCGCTGTAAAAAGTATCTTAAAAGTTACCCGGGAAAAAAATAAAATAAAAACAAAAACCTGCAATACAACATTGCACCAGGATTAAAATACCGTATATTATCCCATCAAATTTTTTGTTGGCAGAAGGCGCTCGATCGATTGTGTCGCGTGCACTGTGTAGTGTTCAGACTCGCTCCTGCTCCCTGTGGATCCTGCTGCGAGTTGTTCCCTGAGTGGGCGTGCAACATGTGACGTCACTACACGTAATCAAATGAGGGCAGGTTGAGGTGGGCAGAGATTATTCTACTCAGTAAATCATGGTGTACTAACCTGGTTGACCACATTATCACAGAGAAATAAGGTTTATTTTGTATGAATTCCTAGAGTGTAATACACGTTGAAAACAAAATAAAAACGAGACTAAATATGTATTGCTGTAATATAAATTACATTGACTATTATGTCATCCAATAGGGAATGATGTGAAGTGAATTAGGAGGGTCTTTCACTTTTATTATACTTTTACTGACATTTGAAACAATATTTCAAGTAACATTTTAACTTTCATGAGTGTTTTTTAAAAAAAAGGAAAGTAAATAAAACATTTGTCAAGGAAAAGAAGAGATTGTGACTGATCTCGGGTGTTACTAGACTTAATACAATACTGAGGCACCCCAGGGCACTGGCAAATGAGCAAAATATTTTTTTTTTAGCACTTATCAATCATAAAAAGTTAGAAATAGTGCTTTAAACTACATATAATCAAACCAAAATACTGTGGGTGTTTCTGTAAAAAAGTGTTGTCTTTTTTTCAGCCATCAGTATTCAAAATGAAAATTGGGACATCATATGTTGAAAATCAATTTACCTGCTCATACTCATCAACTTCCATCTCGTCCTCATCTCTTTCTGCACTGTGCTGCTCTACCTTGTCTGGACAGAATTGAGCATATCTCACTATTATGCAATTAATCAGTGTTTCTCAACTGGTAGGTTGTGACCTAAAAGTGTTTTATGTTGACTAGGGGCGTTACATAGCTTACCTCTCTCATTCCTCCTTGCTGATTTATCCTTGCTGCGAGCAAATAACTTTCTAATAACCATTTGCAAGAATAATGCTGTTTGAGTCAAATAGAAATAAAAAAAATAATACAGCTTGTACAGATTACAGGGACATCAGTAACAAATGCTTGTAAAAGAGCTGGAAATTATGATTAGCACTAGACATGTGCCAATTACCGGTTTCAAGGTATACCTTTATATGAAAACGTCAAGGTTTCAAAACCGCAAAACTTTTCCGTGATACTGTCCCTACGGTATTAGCTATTTTTATGTCCCGAATACGCATGGGGAAATCCCTTGCTTGCAGCTGCAAGGCTCAACTCTCCCCCACAGGTTATTGCTCAGTGTCAGTGAGTCAGCTGTGTTACACGATGGCTGGAGGAGGTGAAACTCCTGAACCTTTTCCCCCATCGAAGAAAATGAAATCGCTAGTATGGGAATACTTCAGCTACAGAAAAGTTACAGACGGCCGCGGCTTAGAGGAAGAGGGGCAAAGGTTAGTAAACACTGTCATGGCCTCTGAGTCTGTGATTGAGATTCACATAATCGGTGTGCCATTCATCACACCGAAGGAGCCATATTTACTTCTGTAAACAATGTGACCCGTGAGTACATATAAAACGTCGCAGTGTGCATGCGTTTGACATCACAGACATGTTCCTCTGACACTGCGAATCGCATATGTGTGTACAATATGAACGGCTACACAAAAATTAAAAACATGAACAGGTCATCATGCCCTGCAGTGTGAACGTAGCCTTGTCACCTTGTCGTGTCTGACTCGACTTTCAAAGTTTCTCCCTTCTCTGTCAACCTTTTACAACATATTTGCATATTTGAGCAAATCTCATTAGATTAAAATATGCATCATATAGGAGATAAGAATTGCAAATTGCTGATACAGATATAACAACAATCGAAAACAAACAGGAGTCAGTCAGTGTAATGTTTCCATTTATAAACCTGACCTCAACCATCAATTTAGTCAAGCAACAAATTTGAGTAAAATTAAAATTAATAAAACTAAAAATTGACTCGCCATTTGTTTTTACCCCCGACGACATGCTCGAAATATGACGATTTGTCACAGCACTGCAATTTGTCTTCCCGCAAGACGGACGCACGGCGGATTTTCTTGTGAGAGAAATCTTCATGGGTTCAAATAATGTTAGTGTAGGTGGTGAAAAAAGGAAAAGGGTGAGGCTTACCACTGAAATGGATGGAAATGATAGAAACATTTTAGCGTGGTGCGCGCGTCCGTGAACTGACTCGAAAATACGGCCGTAGAATGTCTACGATCTCGATGGTCCTCCTCTGACCTCCGTTCGGTCTTTATAAATTAAGGTTACAATCATTATTGTGGTAATGTAGAGGCTTGGAAATTTAAAAAGAAAATTAAACACCCCCTATAACTGTTTTTTTCTTTCTTTCTTTGTGTTAAATAATTGAACTTTGAAATATTTTAACTGATTCTAACATGAGCTCTTTTGAGTTAAATGTAATTCCTACTTTGGCCGGCGGATGGCGCATGTTGCGCTCTGACGGGGAAGAGTGGAGGCGCTACAGACGAAGAAATTACTTTTCTTTTGGTGTGGAGTAAAAACGGCTTGTAGCTCAACTTGTGTCCTCTACTCTGTCATCACAGGTTGGTGAAAACTCTGCATCCATCTGTTTAGCATATATTATCACTGTCAGGAATTGTTTAGGATGATAATATACGATGTGAAAAGAAAAAAAAAACTACGTTAGTTGAGCGTTTTTGAGTCAAACGGGATGGGGTTGTATGCTAACCTGCGGAGCTAACGGCCTAGCGTAGGAAGATGATGATATAGACCCTACTCACATGACGTCACAACCACGCCTCCGCGCCATATTGTCCGTCTACTCGTCGTGTTGATGCATTACCGCTACGTAAATTCCTCCTATTGTGGCGTGTTTTTCTGCTCGTTAACATTAATAATCAAAATGGTGAAGGCGTGTGTGGCGGTTGGTTGCAATAACAGAGAAGACAGACGGAGAGACTTGAAGTTCTACAGTATTCCGAGAGACCCGGAGAGGAGAGTGAAGGCCGAGTTATACTTCCGCGTCAGACCTGCGCCGTCAAGGAAGACCCGAGTTACGACCCTGCGCCGTAGCCTGACGCGCGCCTCTCGAATTTTCTAACCTTCGCGTTGCATAGACGCGTATGACGTGGCAGAAACGGACTGTGATTGGTCCGCTCAGACTGTTGTTTCCGGTTTAGCGCGAAATCACCGACATTGTAGAATAGAATCAAACATTATTTTCTACACGCAAAAATGAACCAAGCCGACGGGAGTATCATCGAAGAGCAAGTCTCGTAAAGACATTATTGTGATTGCCAAATGGCAAGGTCGGCGATTGGAAAAAAAAATAAAAAATGGAAGAATTACCAAGACGTGTGTGTTCGGAATCGAGTGGCCACACGAAGCGGTGACCCAGTGGGCCAAAAACTGCTAACTTTTTATCACTTTATGTCGTATTTTTGGTTGGTGCACTTCATCATTTATTGTGTACATATGTTTGCTGTGAGTCTGTGACTTATTTACGTGTCACACTTCAAGTATATGAAGAATAAAGCACAGATTTGGTGTCAAAAGAGTTGTTTTGATCTTTAATTTTCAATAACAGACAGTTCACACACGATACATCATCACTGATTGAGAGTGCCTCGGTGCTTTTTATGATAACGTTAAAATCAAGGCTCCCAACGCAGTTTGGGAAGTTCCATAGACGCCAGAAATCTGCTATGGCTTCCCACTGGCTGGTTGTAGGACACGGCAAACAAATCGGGCTGGAGGGCTTTGCAGACCTTGAACGCAGTGCTCGACGCCAGTTTGAAGCTAGCCGCCACAGCTAGCTCTCTCCACCCGAGTCTAAAACTCTCTGTGCGGCATCAAAAGTCGACCAGACCGCCTCGAAACCATCTTCTGCGTCGCCTGCTCCTCAACATTTGTATGTTCAATATTTATTCAGTGTTGATTAGCAGAATATTTACTTTCAAGAGTTCCATCTTGCATTGTTTATTTTTTTCTCCAACTAGCGGAAGTCAACAAGCATGCCCCAAAACCGTACAAACATAACGCCACACCCCTCTAGTGGCTTGGCGGTGAATTACAGAGCAACGCGTTCCCTCACCGCAGAACTATCGAATGTCGAATGACGCCGTAGTCGCTGCGCCGTCACCGCAACGCTGGAGTATAACTCAGGCTTGACATTCGACTGCTGCAATTCGACGAGAAAACTGGGCTCCAAACGATTACCACGGATTATGTAGTAGTCATTTTATATCTGGTAAGATGCATTTAATATATATTTAGAGGGTTTTGGGCTGACAACCACAATTAAGATCATTGCAAGGCTAATCGCCGACAACATACAGTTTCAAATTCAAGATGCTTATTTCTTCCACCATCATTACATTTTGAATAATATTTAGCTGGTACCAAGTGAAAGAAGCTGGCCTCGTCTACGGATCATCAGTTAAACAGGTGTGTCCAAACCTTTTGCAAAGGGGGCCAGATTTGGTGTGGTAAAAATGCGGGGGGCCACCTTGGCTGATTTACATAGAACAATATATTTAAACAAATTTTAGCAAGCCCTTCTGTGTGTCACATTTGCTTTATTATTTTTTTTAATTCATAATTTCAACAGTCTCGTCTTTGTGGCTTTCTCTTTCGACACTCGGACTCTTGCGAAATACTGCTGCTGTGAAAAAATAAACTAGCTTCAAGTTGCTATAATTTCTCGCTGCGTATCTTCCCTGTAATGTTGTCGTACATGTCAGCATGTGTTGTTTAGTAATATTGCGTCACATCGAACTCTTTGAAAACAGCGACTGTCTCTTTGCAAATGAGGCAGACACAGTTGTTGCGTGTTTTATTGAAGAAATAGTCCAATATCCACCTATCCTTGAAGCGTCGGCCATCGCAGTCTTTTTTTTTTTTTTGATTGTCACCATTTTAGAAATCACACAGGGTAATGTTGCTTAGAGTGCTGCTCTTAAAGTTTTTCAAACTTTCGTGAGAATAGGCTGATTTTGTGTGGACAAGATAGTTGTAGATATCAGGGTAGCAGATGTCAGGCAGAGAGGGCGAAGACAGCGAGTCGAAATATATCGATTTAGGCATCAAATATGGATCTGGTGAAGGGATAGACTGAAGCTTTTCCACATAACGCCTTTTATGCAACGCATCCAATGAGTTTACAGCGTCTGAAAGCATCGGGGCTTCCATGAATTGCTCTATAAACTGAACGACTAATTGAAACCATTGAGAATAGGGCTAAACAGAGACGGACAATATGGCGGCCGGATACAGCGACACGTCATTATGTGACGTTGGCGAGTAGGGTCTATAGCACAGGTGTCAAACCGATTCCAGAAAGTACCTAGTGGGTGCTGGATTTTGTTCCAACTGATAACGCACAGAGAGTTTAACCAATGAACTTCCTGCTGAAACAAGCAGCACCTGACAAAGTTTAACTGATTACACATGTAAAAGATCTAATTGGTGAAAAGGTGTCCCCTTCATTGGTTGGAAAGCAAACCTGCACCCACTTGGCCCTTTCTGGAATCAGTTTGACACCTGTGGTCTATAGCATATCCTAGCGGAAACCTGTTGGTACATGTTAAAAACGGTTGTTACAGACATCTATTAAGAATATTTGTGTATATGTTAAAAACGGTTGTTACATACAGATTTATTAAGAATGTCCAATGTATAAATATGCTTCCTATGTTGAATTTAAAAACAAGGTACACATTTTATTGTGTATTTAAATATTCAAAAAGGTGTATGCGAATGGTTGAATTTCTTTTTATGCCCATTTGGACTTCGTGGACTTTTGGAGGCCATTTCTTTTGTTATGTTCATATATACTGTATATGTATATGTATATATATATATATATATATTTGTAAAAAAATGACTTTTCTTTTGTTGTGGAGTAAAAATGGCTTGTAGCTCAACTTGTGTCCTCTACTCTGTCATCATAGATAGTCACACTACAAGCCCAATTGGTTCACCTAATTTGCCCTCTTAACCCCAGAGGAGCAACAGTAACATTGCCTAAAAATCCCCAGCTTCATCAGGTTTTTAATCATTTATTTTAGAACTTGTGCAACACAACATGCCTACTGTCCGCTGCAGCTGAACAAAGTGAAAGTAAAAAGTCCCTCTCTCACTATGTCAAGCCAGCCACGCGGTGCGTTCAGGTACACCTCGCAAAACACATACACCACATTAGAACCCGTTTTGTCACATTATTAGAGGTATTATTATTATTACTATTATCGGATAATTTTCCCGATTTTTATTCATAATTCATTAGTTTTGCTCCGTGTAATTGCTATTTGCAATAGTACCAGCAGCATTTATTAAGGATATAGTGTAGATTTTCGGGCTGTGGAATGAATTAATGGAATTATAATGTATTCTTATGGGAAAATCCTGCTCGACATACGACCATTTCTACTTACAAACAAGGTCTTGGAAGAAATTAACTTTGTATGCAGAAGTACCACTGTAATTCAATTAAGCGATTACACTGCACCCATCGGATTGTTGCAATATACTGCAAGGCGGTTGCTGCTTTAGTCAAGCTGATGAGAAATTGGAATATTTAAAGTACACATTTAACAGGCAAGCTTCCTTTTAATGTGCTTGTGAGAGCAGCCATCTATTAAAGGGGACGTTCAGAATTTTAGGCTTAATCTTTGAGTTAGCTAGGGTTTAATTAGTCAGTGGAGTTGATTTCAACAAATTCCGTGCAGTTAGTTATTAGTTTCAGGGCACTGGAGTGGCTAAGATACCGCGAGTC
Source organism: Corythoichthys intestinalis (assembly GCF_030265065.1). NCBI lineage: Eukaryota > Metazoa > Chordata > Actinopteri > Syngnathiformes > Syngnathidae > Corythoichthys > Corythoichthys intestinalis. Next base: position 26,410,097 of record NC_080404.1, on the reverse strand, counting down.
AATGGGCCAGTCCTAGCATGCCAGTAAAAAACAACATATGCACGCATGAAAATCACCAATGATCCATGCAATCAATAGTGTTGGCTATGTTTTCAGGATTAAGTTATTAAAACTTACCATTGCATGTGAATGACTGTAGCATGAACAGCAAAATTTGATCGCTGACGAGATGGCAGGTTTGCTGGAGGTCAAGTCTTTTGATGGGAAAAAAAAAAAAAAAAAAAAAAAAAAAAAAAAAAGAGAAGCTTAGAACGCTTTGAGGTCGCAACTGGTACCATCCGAGTGGGATAAGTCCGACTTTCCACCTTCCTCGAATGCAGCATGAGTAAGAGTGGCCGAAGCATTAAAAAAATAGTCCCGCAGAAATAAATGCATTACAGCAGTTTGGTGTGACATTGTTTTGGCCGAATGGGTATTTTGAATAATGATCTGCATTTTTAATTTATTTGACTATGTTTGATCTGTTCATATCGCTTTTTGTTGGCATGCTAGGAAGGGACCGCTGACTCGCGCTAACTTAGCCACTCGGAATTAAGCCTGTCGCAATATGCAATAATTCCATTTATCGCGCGATAAATTAAAATGAAGGCGGTAATTTTTCCGCTGTGATTTATCGCCTCGCGTGCACGTGCGTACGCACGTGCGACTGACGTGCTGTTAAAATTCGTTACCAACTGCGCAAAATATATCTTCCTTCCAGGTCTGGCAAAAACTAGCGCCAGAGCCAATCGTTCCCATTATATCCTATTGTTCAACGTATGCCGGCCGCGTCAGTGGTCCGGAGTGACTGTGGACCATCTACGGCGCGCCGGTGTTGTTGACGTGTGGGCTGAGTGACATTTCATGCGGGCCGGCTATTTTTCGGCACAACGCCGGATATTTACAACGAAGTCCGCCAAAACATTGTTACCGACTTGGCTGCTACGAACAACCTCGCTTTGACACCGAACAACTGAATGAAATTAAGAGCGCTGTGCTTCAAACTCGTCCTGTTTATGAAAGTCTGGTGTTGTGTAGTAATGAGCAGACGTGACTTCAGAGGTGCTTGCTAACTTTTTCAATGCGCCCACACACTAGATATTGTGAATGGCAAACTAGACGTCCCATGCCATTGGCTACGTGAGCCCAGAGTGATTATGGGACACGTAGTCAATATACTACATAGATGAATTCTAAACTGTCATGACTGAATGGAAGTTAAGAAGGCCAAATCAATCCATACCAGTGACTAAAGATAATGTTGCAAATATTGTTAATTCAGTACGTGACACAGATGGATTCGGACCACAAATAGGATGTCTTGCTCATGTAGTAAACCTAGCTGCTAAGAGAGCTGTAGCAGTCAACAGTGTGCCCTGCCTCACTTTACAAACAGTAAAGATTGTTCTCAGCACTTTTATACAAACTTTTTTCAGATCAGTAAGAAGTAAGCACATCAATATTATGCACTAAAATGCATGTTTATATGATGCCAATTCAATTTTTGCTCATTAGCAAAAAAAATAAATGTATAAAAAAAATAAAACCGAAACATATATATATATATTTTTTTTTTTTACAGAGCATTAAATGTATTGAATCGGATCGAAAATCGTGTGACTCGTATCAAAAATCGTACCGAACTGTGACTTAACTGTATCGTTGCATCCCTATGGAACACCGCTGCAGAGGCTATGACAGGAAAAGTTTTCATTTGCCTAAATGCTTAATTTATGAAGTGAATTTTTTTTGTTTTTGTTTTTAAACACATTTTATTTATTCTGTGTTTCTGTGCGGTATCAATATTGTTGTTTTTTATTTAAGAGGCATGGTCTATTGTTTTTAGTTATTTCTTAAAAAGTATTTTTGAATTTAGTCAATATTTATCGCGTTTAAATGGGTGTACTTTATCTATTAATATATAATGTATTCTCACTGTGTTATTGTAAATTAGTTTTAAAAAAATTGGGGGGGGCGCAATAATATCGCGTATCGCAATAATTTATGAGAATAATTATCGCACACTAAAATTTGTTATCGCGACAGGTCTACTCGGAACCGTGAAATTAATAAATAAGTAACAAACTGCACGGAATTTTTAAAAATAAAATCCGCCGACAGATTCCCCCCGAACTTCCCCTTCAAGTGTGTGCGACAGGATAAAAAAAAGTCTTAAATAGTATTATTATGTGAATAAGAATCATATTTTGAGACGATTCAACAAAATACAACAATTTGGCAAAGTGTAGATGATGAGAAATTTGTCTTTTAATCCACCGTTTAGCCATGGCTACCATTATAGAGCCCTTGTGTCCCCAACAGAAGGATGACGTCAGCAGGGTAATGGTTTAATGTGATTTAGAATTCAACCCATTGAGGGGGAATAATTCAGAACGAGGAAAATGCGACGAAGAGAGCCGCAAAATGTCATTGTTTCATTCTCTGTACTCCTATATTTTTACAGGATATTCTTTTTATCAACATTTTTTCCCCCAATTGGTAAATACATGGTATGGTCATGACAAATAACAGTCTTGTGCTAAATGGAATATGAAATAATAAAAATGCATTTATTTAGTACGGGATGGCAAAATTACTCCGTAATGGTCAAAACTGTCGACTTCACCTTTACTGTCACACCTCCTGAACGATATTTTATGCCACTGTAGTTAGTCAGGCTTTTGTCATTTCCCTGCCCCGGCTTGGGAGAATGTAAACAAACCATGAGCTGTGACAGCTAGTCTGACATGCTAACCCGAACCGAGTGATGTCTCAAAGTCTTATTTTCGAAGCGAAAAATCACACAAAACTAACCCGGAACATGCCACACAGCGGCGGGGTCGTTGATTGTCTTTGCCGATTGGCAACTCGCTTGGCGGTGAGCAAGTTACAGCTCGTTCCCCTGCTACGGACAGGAGAGCTCGCCGGGGAAGCAGCTGGAGAGTACCGCCGGACAAACCGGCTGACTTCGGAGGAGCGTGTAGCTGCCACATGGTCAACATGAATATGGCGTAAAATAATGCTTTACTACACGGCGAAGACATAAACAGAGACCAGCGTGTTGTTGTGCAGCTAACATGGCAGGATGTGTCTGAGGAGAACCTTTCTACATGTTCGTCCATGATCAAACGTAAGTAAATAGTCCTTTATTTAAAGAAAGTTTGTAGTGTTTACTTTGTAATCGTTATATTCGTGGTCATTTTAAACACAAAATTGCAATTTCTGATGGGGTTGAAAATTTGACAAAACACCGAGCACACGAAGAGGGCAATAAGCTGAGTCATCAGCGGTCTTCCGGTGGTGGTGGTGGTGGGGGGGGGGGGTTCTGGGGGTGCAACAAGCCGCCGGTCGTTGGCTGAGTGGCATTTTCAGTGGACAATCAACCACAAAGTGCAAGTCACCTCTGTATGAAAACGTGTGCCATGATCCCAGTATTTGACATAATAAAAATACAATGTTTCTTCACTTCCTCGTAAGTCCAATGGTCCCACAGTAGTAGGGCTGGCTATTTTTGGCCAATATCCGCGGTGAACGGGAACCTTTTGAAACCCCAAAAGGCTCACACACCTTGATGATGCGAAAAATAAACGAGTTATTCCGCAAAATCAGCTGAATCCGCAGTCCATCTGCATCCGATAAAGCAGGGTTCACTAAATCTGGACCTCGGTGCCACTTTACCTGTCGTGTTTTCCACGTCTCTCTCCCCTAACACACCTGAATCAAATGATTATGTCATCAGCACCCGCTCCAGAAGCCTGATAATGATCCTGATTATTTTGATTGGTGTGTTGGAGGAGGGAGACATGGAAAACACGACAGGAAAAGTGGCACCGAGGTCCGGATTTAGTGAACCCTGCTATAAAGCAATGGCGTACTGTGAGATGCTGACCCAGGTGACGTCACATTCGCATTGGTCATAAACCCGAATGTACATTGCGTGATGTGTTTATACCCCCTGGCATATTTGTGTTGGTTTTGTTTATTTTTGTTGTTGTTATTGTTTGTGTGTTGTTAATTTTGGTTAATTAAAAAAAAAAAAAAAAAAAGAAAGACTGAAGCCGGAAGTCATTCATTTTCATGGCGCGGGATTCAAAAATTTAATATATAAAACGATCGCTTCAACACACATCCAAGCGGTCCATTTTATTCAGGAGCATAAAACACCGCGCGTGAAATATGAATTAAAGATGCTTTTTGGTGTCATACACACTTAAAGTTAGATTTATTGTTGCGTTTACTTTTTAACACTGCTTCGCCGACTTTTCACAAAGGATTATGACTTAAAAAATGTTAGCTCATGGAGGCAGGTTCTACGAGGAAAGCCTTTAGTTGAGAGTACAAGCGAGTTGCGCTGTTTTGTACTTCTAGTGTATACAGTGATACAGTACTTTAAATGCGCTACATTGAGTTGAATGGACTTCAGGGCAAGACAACAGTCTCTTTGTGCGCCTAATGGCTCCGTGGAGCGTTGTGTGATATTAGATCGGCAAACAGGCGGCTCAGTGTGCGACGTGATGCACACAGTCGGTCAGATAGCCGCCCACTGCCAGCTAGCCAGCCATCCAACGTGGGACATTTCCGCACACGCGGGTCAGCTGATCGAGACACGCGGAAAGCGCCAACTAACTGAACTCAACTAAAGACTCGACACTGTCACGAATACAAGACTCCAGCTTGCTCGACTTGTCCTGTGTTGACTTCACACCTCTCAGTACAACTCCTTAATACACACACGTAGAGATCCTAAAGCACGCGGCTGCTTTACAGTTATTTCGAGTGGAAGTGATGGCACGCAGGGAGTCGCCAGTGGCGTTGAATGGAACTCATGTAAGTGTATTTTTTATTCCTATCATTAGTAGTTTTTACAAAGTTTTCAATGTAGTCGGAAACGTGCCGGTGTTTCCTCTCCAAGCTGTCATGTGACGCCGCGTGGAGGTTCCTCCCACAACGTGACAGACCAGGCGCACGCCTCGACAGTGCAAATGTGGTCACAGGGACCCCAAATGTAGTGCTTTGTTCTACATTTTGTGGATGCTGGAGGAGAGAGAGATGTGACTTACTTAAACACAGTACCGTTGTTAAAAAGAAAACATAGTTGCACAAAGCTAAACCTATTTTCTGGTATTCTACATTATACAACAAAAGTTATGCACAATTAAAATTACTAAAGCATGTTAAATATGACAACATCATTTAGTTGAATCCCCCACCTTACAAATAATAATATTAATGAAAAAATAAATGAATAAAATAAACTTTACAAACAAGAGAGGTGAATAAACATTTGCATGTAAATTAATGTACTTACTGTACGTACACTAGTGGCAGTAGTTCATGTCCTGCCAGTATGGAAAAGTTTGCATGACAAAAAATGTGAAAAGCTGTTAAATATGTCAATTTAAATACAATTAATATATTTGATATTTCCTTTCCGCTGTCTGCCCCTCAAGCACAGTGTGCCATGAAACCGCTATGGCAGCATATAGACATAATGTTCTATCAAAGACAACTGTTCTTTTGGCTTAAAATACAGCAGTTTATTTTAAAGAGGGATGCAAGAGCAGAAACTGCTTTTTCAGCCTTGTATGTGTTTTCCGCCATATACTATAGGCCTGCTGTATACAAGGTGTTCCAAAATGTTTGACCCCATTTCGTAGGCCAATCATTTTGACAATTTTCGTTTGAATGACCTCAAATTTTCACAGCTTGTGTTGAAACGTTTCAAGTTTTTGTGTGTAAAGATTGGCAATTCTATCTTTTTAGGTTAAGAAATGCTGTTCACTTCAAAAGAAAAGGCATTTTGCATGTTAGAGTATGCTCAGACTCAGTCACCGAAGACAGTGCAGCGTGCCTTCTTCACAAATTTTGCAAAGAAGGCAACAACAAAACAGGACTAGCCACCAAAAATTTCAAGACGTTTCAGCGAGTTTGGCACGAGCTCAAATACCTACTCGACGTGTGCAGTCACAGGCGGCGCTCATATTGAGTATTTATGAAAATCTGTCATAGAACAAACAAATATATGTACTTGTCTTTGTAAATTTAATCAATAAAATGTACGACCTTCAACATAAAGTGTATTTAGTTTCATTAAGATCCATCAAGTAGTTTCTGAGGTATGGGCATTTAGAATGGGGTCAACCATTTTGGAACACCCTGTATATATATAATTTACAGAGATCCAAGCCAATATTCAAAGAAAGAACCAGAAAATTAATTGACAGCTCAATTATATTTAAAACTGCAGAATAGAAAAAACAAGCCACAACATTAACTGCTCTGTAAACATAAGCTTAACAAGCTCAAAAAAACTCCAAAATTTAATTGCGGATTGCAAGCAACTATTAGCAGGCATGAAAATCTCTCACCTTTCGGCGAAATTCGCCGTTTTGAAGTCAAAAAGGGGCGACCTATGTGAATTGCGTAGATCCGAGGAGAAATTCTTTTTTTGGGGGGGGTCGGGAGGTTTTATTTAATTATTATTATTATCATCATCATTTGATTAATTTAGTACGTAAACTGAGCACTTAAGAACACAGTCAGCAAATCCTTCTAGATGCTTCGCTGACGACAACCAATCATCGGCCCAAGCTGCGTTCCATTATTCCAAACGCGCGCACTCCTTACTGTACATGGAGTGCTCGGAGAGCCTTTGGTTGCATTGCAAAGCTGCGAAAACAAAAAGCAGGCCTTATCCACACCGGAGCAGACCACAGCGCAGCATACACTCTTGTCTGTATTTTCCAGCAGATTGAATTTGGTGAGTAATGGTTTCAATCGTTTTCACATTTTGCGATATAAAAAAGTTACTGCCATTCGTTGCAGCTTGCGTTGAACACTGCCAGAGCTAGCCAAATCTCCCATGAAAAAAAATAGCTCCCGTTAAATTGGCGTCAAGCTTGTGTATTTAGCGGTAATATAAACGAAGAAACACACTGTTGAGTCAAATTAAGTGGCATGCTCTCGGACGGAGGGGGCGCCTCACATCGCTCCCGTCGTCCGCCGGAGACGCGTTATTTTCGGCTTGGATTTGAGCTGACGGCCGGTGTCGGCACAACACCGGCCCGACGAGTGGTGGGAATGAGTCCTGCTTCTTAAAGCTTTTCAGAAATACAGGGATCCCTCGTTTTTCGCAGTTAATGGGGACCAGAACCCGCCGCAATAAGTGAAAACCGCGAAGTAGCCCCCCCCCATTTTTTTGTGCGTGCTCAATGCATTTATTCAGATTTTACATTGGAAAAAAGATACATTTATATAAGACATGTTTTTCACTTTTTTCACCAAAGTATCATTTATAAATGTTTTTCAAGCACTTCAAAATGTAAGAATTATGATAATTTTTAAACATGTTACTGCCCCACCGAATTATTTTTTAACAAGAATAAAGTCGTAAGAAAATGCTTGGCTTTATTAAATGCTTCATAGTGAGTCTACTCAAACCCTCTCAGGCTTTGGTAAACGGTGATTGACACATGTGCAAAGTTTTTCTTTTTATATATATTTTTTTGTTTGATTTGTTGTTTGTTGTTTTGATTGAATAATAAAGACACAAGTGTCCTAGCCAAAATGTGGCCCAAACGCATAACAACATTACTTCAATGGAAAAATTTGTTTCAATCAAGAAAAATAGTTTTCAAATGCTTTTTTTGTCTCAAATTTATTTTTGCAATCAAAAACAATTTTTTTTATTGAAGTGACTTTTTGGGGATTAAAAGTATATACTGTATTTTGATTGAAGCAACTTTGTTTTTGATAGAAGTAACTTTGTTTTTTGATTGAATAATAAAAACACAAATCTACCTCCATCGTTATTGAGAGATAAAGAAATTAAGAAAGCTTTAAAACTAAAAGCCACCGGGGAGTCTGTTTTTTTGTTTTTTTAAATATTTATATTTCATTACATAGACATGCGTCGTAAGGAAGGGAGATTGAGGGATAAAAAAAGGAGTTAGATGAGGCTGCTAAAGGCAGTGGATACCTCATCAGCTGGGTGAATAGCAGACCTGGTAAGAACAAGTTTGCAAGGATAGTCGGGTATTAAATACAATTATAAACACAATTACAATGTTATTTTTCTATAAGATTTTTATGTCATTGCTTTATTAATCATTAGGTGCTAGAGTTGTTAAGTATGGATAATAATGAAATAATACTTTTAAGAAAACTGTGCTGTTGGTGGCTCAGTGACCATCTGATGTGGTTTGTTCTCAGATGAACAAGTTGAGGAAGGAAGTTTTGATGCAGAGGTTGAAGGAAGAAAAGACTGACTGAGTCACAGCCAGAAAGTGTTGATCACAGTTTTGATTTCTCTTCACTGTTGCCCCCTCCCAATTAAAGTATGTCACAGTCGCAGCCAATTATAATCTAAAGCTGGTTAAAATTGAAGTTATGTTGTTTTAAGGTGTATTAAATACTTGTTCATGTGCCCCTTTTGATCTACGAGCACCCGCCCCTCCACCGGTTTCTGCATGGCCCTGCTGAAACACAGTGTGGGTCGACAGAGCTCAATATTTTGTTGGGGTGTACAGTATACTGGAACATATTTCCTCCACACCCTTCTCACCTTTTTAACCCCTGACCCATTTTCATGTCTGTATTAGGTGTCTACCCCCACCTACTGTACAAGTGTACAGCACCCTTCTGAAGGCGCGCCACTCTCAATGTTGTTGTTTTTTAGGGTCAATATCTTTGTTCACCTGCCTAATCTTGCTTGTACTCATTTTCCTGCCTCTAGTGCTCAATTGTGGTATAGTTACATGGGGTTTTTCGATTGCACCAGATGCATGAAAACAAAACTATCAATTCACAATGAGAGATAGAGAAAAATAGGAACGTGCAACACAGGCGACAATTTGAAAAGTAGTATTATATCTTCTATTTCATCAATCACTTGCACTCGTACTCATAACAGTAATACCATTTTCACAATTAAAACAATTACCTCTGTACTTAAAACAATATTGACTGGTCAATGCCACCTTTCCCGTGCCTTCCAATTAAAAACCTTGACATAATTTGGCCCTTAGTGAGAACTATTTGGGGAACCATGATGTAGACTGTATGATGTCTATTCCATGTCTGAATTAGGGGTGTAACGGTACACAAAAATCTCGGTTCGGTACGTACCTCGGTTTTGAGGTCACGGTTTGGTTCATTTTCGGTACAGTAAGAAAATAAAATGCAAAATATAAATGTGCTAGTTGTTTATAACACACCTTTGTGCTTTCAACAATAGGAACATTAGCCTATACAAAGCTAGAATTCTGCTCAAAAAGTAGCGGGTATTTAAAGATAATAATCAAACAACAATTTGCCATTCAGACCACGTGTATTGGTCAGCTTTCTTTCTGAAAAAAAGAAGAAAAAGACATCCTGTGCTAAAGAGAAAAGCATGACAAAGATTTTAACATGTATTTTACAAATGAAATGCCTCAATGAATCATTTTTTTTTTCTTCTTATGACCGGTTTTCAAAAGCTTTATTGGTGGATTTTCTCAAGTTAAAGTGCCACACAGAAATTAATACATTTAATTGTGTAAGCAGGATCTGTGTATTATTATTTAATTACAGGTGTTTTAGCTCATTTCAATTTATTTTATTTAAATGGGCTATTATTTATTTTATTATGTGTTTATATTTTACAAATGTGATGTAGTATTCATTTATATTGTATGTTTTATGTTGTATAAATTTAGTTCCCGTGTGAATATTAGTTCCTACTTGTTTTGTTGTGGTAGTAAGGTTTTGTATTTAACACGGGGCCGTGTTGGTTATTATTATAGCAAAGAAGACAGCAGTAAATCAACAAAGACAAGTCAACTGTGACCCGATCTACCACTCAAGAGATCTGAAAGACTCAAAAAGTGGGTTACGATTCCATATTAGTTAGAAAATCGACCGGATCCACCGTATTTTTACATGAGTGACTTCCGGTTTGCCCGATCCTAGCTAGTAGTAATGACGCAGGAGGGCAGCGTCTCGCGTCAAATAATAAACTCTGCCGTTCTTTTTGCGTGCGTCGCGTTGAGCCGCTTCTGGGACGCGTCTAACACGCGGCCGCACTGCGACTGGTGTGCATTGGCTGATTGACTTTAACACCTGCATTTCACTGCGTTCTCGCGGCTGCCACGTTGTCGCGCCGTTGACGTTTCTGGGTTAAACTGTCCTACCGTGTTGGTCCTCATCATAGTAGAGAAGACGGAATAAATATAATCTACACAAATAAACTGTAACCCGATTGACTCACAGCCTCGAAAAGTAAGGGTTACATTGCATCAGAAACTCGTTCGGTACGCCTCCGTTCCGAACCGAGCACCCTGTACCGAAACGGTTCAATACAAACACATGTACCGTTAAACCCTTAGTCTGAATTGACCAGAATGATGTATTTGCTGGAGTTATAGTTTACCTTACATTACAATACATTTTGTGTGTTTCAGATTTCCTACATTGGACATGATTGTAAGGACATCCCAGCCTTTCTGGGGGACTCTTTTGGAGATTTTGCAAGGAGGCTGGACTTGAGCTTCAACCAGCTCAGGTTAGACCTTTGTTCATAATGTGGTATTGTTTGCTTATATGCAATGTATTCTCAGCTGTCACTTGCTTGTGTCTGACTGTAAAGCATGAGTTTGAACCTGCATCTTGGAGTGCCCCAATACCTCATTTGTCCTACCAGTCTTACTACTGGTAAGCCCTACTGGCCAGTAGATGGAAAATTGATCATTTGCAATGAATCTTGGAAAATGGGTTATTATCTACCACGGTATGATGATGATGGTTTGATGATGGAGTCTTTTACCATTGTTGCGTAAATTTCAAAATAGCAAATGAAAGCACTGAAACATTTTTTCCATATACGTATATATATAATATAGACAGGGGTGCACATAAGTGGTCCGCATGCGCGCATACGTACTGGACGTAGACAAACGCGCTGGCCCTCAATGGCTTCGATACGCTTTTGCGTACCGATGGCTGACCACTGTATTTGCGGCGGACACGAGAAAATAACTTATCAAAATGTCGAAGAGGCAGGCCCCATTGAGTAATTATTTCCGTGTTCCCCCACCCCTCTCAAAAGACAGACAGACGACAGAGACGTCACCGGAGCTACAGAAAAAAAGGACTTTTGCTGAAAAGTGGCTGCAGGAGGTACCATGGCTAGAAGCAAATGATGCTCGCACGGAAATGCGGTACAAAATGCGCCGTGAGAATCCCAATGTCGCTGATAAGAGCAGCGCATTTTATGTAGGGTCAAAGAATTTCAGCCATCCAAACTTTGAAAAGCATGAAAAAACACAGAGAACATGTGGCATTTAAGCAAACTATCGATGTCAGACAGGACCCCACTCGCGCTATGGACAAGTGGCGGAATAAAGGTAATGAAGAACAGCGCCATGCACTGACAAACGTGTTTTTGCTCGCATTTTACAAAGCTAAACATGCACGTTCAATGAGGTCTTATGAGGAGGACATCCCACTTTTACAAAGGCTTGGAGTTAATGTGGGAGCCGCATAATGCCCTTTATTTTGAATTGGAGCTTTTATGTTTATTTCTTTACATTTCACTTCAAAGTAATGGCGATTTTGTTGCGCCAGTTTATGTTAATCAAGCATTAATTGTTAATATAATTAATTAAAGTTAATTGGCTCTAAGTAAAGCTTGTCATAATTTTATCGCATCAGGCGGGTCGGCTCTCAAGCTCAATGAGGACCAAGTCACATCTCCAGGTCCTCCTCTGAGAACCTAGGCAAAAAAAAATATGTGCACCCCTGAATATAGATAATGTGTATATATATATATATATATATATATATATATATATATATATCTATATATGTATATAATATAGTATACATATAATAGTATAGTATAATATATGTATATAATATAGATGGTCTTGTATATAATATAGATGGTCTTGCTAATAACATAAGACCTGTTGATAACCACTGGCGTGCATCTTGATTTTGTAGTATTCGAGCCATTCATTTGGCCTCTCAACCTGTAACAAATATTTATGGCTTCATATTAAGACCTCAAGCAATCAGAGTTCATGCTGTTGTCATATTATACAAATACAATTTATATATTGAATACATACTGTATGTTCCCCTTTAAGTTTTCCCCACAAAGCAGCTCCCATGACCACACTGGGAGTTCATGGATCGGTGACGTTAATAAGGAACATGTGATGATGTTTTTAGCTTCCTAATGCAATGCAACACCCTTCCCTTAATAGACGTGATCCCTATTAGAATGTAACTAATCCACTGCTTAATTGCAGAGAACTGATGCCTGTTAGAAATGCATGCAGTATATGAGGTTGGTACACAATGAGATAAGGTCGACGTGCTACAACAGTTTGTTTTTGTTGACTTTCTGCTCAGATTGAACGACCTAACAACAACAAAAAAATCTGTTTTTGTGGCCAATGTAAAAGTTGCTTGTAATACTAGCGGAAAATTGGTGGACTTCATTTTATAGAATAGCACAACGTAAAAAGTCATGTTTTACTGGCAGCGAGCGTAAAGAGGGCATTGCTTGGTTGAATTTGTCCTCTAATTCTAGTGTTGTAAACTTCACAGCAGTCTTGTTTCCTGACCCCCTTTAGAATGTCTTGGTCTGGTCTTGGACTCGATTCTCAAAAGACTCAGTCTTGGTGTTGGACTTGACTCCTAAAAGTCTTGATCTTTACATCATCTCAGTGATTTCTAGTTTATGGCAGATCTTGGTCCAATCTTGGTTGTTTTCTTGAGCAGAAAGTTCTTTCCAAAGAACAGCACCACGAAGTTTCTTATAAAGATACCACTCTTGATGATGGAAAAGGATGATCAAACTCTGTCTCCTTACTATGTGTTGATTTTTGCTCACATTGAGTTGTGTAAATAGAGCATCTAATCCTACCTTCCCAGCCAAATAGCTTCAACTAACATGGAAAAAGGCGTAAAAAAGATACCTTTAATAGGAAGTGTTAGTTGAGTGCAGTTTAATGCACATAAATTAGTTTAAAAGATGAAAAACATGAATATTGTCAGATAGAGGGACTTTAAACAACATGAGCCTGCCTTGGCCTCAAGTATCACCAGGTCTAAACGCCACCGTGAAACCTTGAGCGTGTGCTGCGTCACCGTGCTCAAGTCAAATCCAACAAGAGACATTGCCAGAGTTTGTTGGGGCTAATACGCTTACTTCTGTCAGCGCAATGGACAACACTCCTCCACAATGCTGACACTGAGTCACAGTGAGAAGCCTGGCGTCACTTGCATCACTTTTAAGTCAGCACTGTGTGTACCCTACACAATATATGTGCGTTGTTTGTGTATCACTGCCGAAAGATCCCAGGAAGGTAACGGCAGGGATGAACTCTCAGTAGCGATCTGTCACGCCCACTCTCTCCTGCTGCCTTCAGGCCGTCTCATCAATGTGTACTGTTGTGTCACCATCTTTGTTCCAGGTCAGGTGTATACACAGTGTGTTGTGCTGACATGATACCTCTTGTTGTTTGCTGTTGTGGTCACAATCATCTACATGCGTGCTGTCACACTGGACACACATCAGTGTGAATATCACACAGGAACAATCCTTTATAGATTTGGCAACTCAAGTTAAAGTTGTGCAATGCCAGCATTTAGAGGATGTTCTTAACACATGAAACTCATTCTGGATCAAATAGTACTGTATAAAACATGGAAACAATGTTTAACCATTACAAGCCTGTCATCTATGACAGAAATGTCATATAAAACACAGCTACTGTAAGTTGTTTATAGAATAATGATACTCTAGTTGCTAGACAGTGTTTGGCAGTTCTTTATTAAAGTACCAAATCCAAGACAAGCCAACCTACTCCTCATTTGAAGCTTATAGCTTTCTCTAATAAGACACGTGTATAGAACTGAAAAGTAATTTTAATAATTTATGGGAAGCCTGCAAGGAAATGTGGCTGCTGTAGTCTAGTTTCGCAGTTTCTCACAAAAATTCTGAGGAAATTGGACAAAAGCACTGCTAATATGGCCGCAACTGACACGATCATTACACTTTATTGCACAACATCTCAACTGTCAGTCAAATGGAGAAATAATTGAATTCTAAAAATATATGGTTATATAGTTATTTTGTTGTGTCATTTAAAAAAGCCTAAACAATACATTTACTGAATCAATAGTCTTAAACATTTTCCTAACATCTAGCATGACAGCAGTTTGACCTTCAAATTTCTATAATTTTAGACAACTTCAACCTTTCATATATCCGCTTTTAGAGGTAGTTATCAGAGCTGTATGAGAGGCAGGCCACCACCTTTTTTATGAGGGAATTCCAATAGATGTGATTTGTGATCAACGCGTGTCCTGCAATAGCTGTGTTGAATGCAATTGTTACCGTGTGCTTTAAGTATTTAAGTATTTAGAGTAAGTAATTTATATGTCACGAAAGACTCCGACACTAATGCCATCTAATGGTGCCTTGAGATACAAGTTTCTTGATAAATAAACATTTAGATATTATGCTAATTTCTTATTCAATAAATACAATATTAACCAAAAAATTGTTTTGATTTGTGGTTGCTCATACATGTTCTTACAAAAAGCATTTTTGTCTCTAATTTCAATTTTGCTTTTTGTACAATATTGTCATACAAGGACCTATCAGGTTAGCCGTAGCCATTTTTTCCTTTCCTTCATGTGTATCCAGCATAGCTATCATATAAGGCTAGATGTCTGATGTGTGCTGTGAACCTATGGGGACTGTCAACATCATGCCTGAATCATACTCACATTAAAAGGCAAGTTCAGATTTTTTGACATCAGGCTTAATCTTCGAGTTAGCGAGGGTTTAATTAGTCGGTGAAGTTGATTCCAACAAATTCCATATAGTTTGTTAGTTTCAGGGCTCCTGAGTGGCTAAGCTAGCGTGAGTCAATTAGGCCGCCTTAGCATGCCAATAAAAAAACAACATATGCACACATGAAAATCATCGATGACTAGGCCTGTCGCAATAACAAATTTTAGTGTGCGATAATTATTCTCATAAATTATTGCGATATGCGATATTATTGCGCCCCCCCCATTTTTTTAAACCAATTTACAATAACGCAGTGCAAATACAGTATATATTAATAGATCAAGTACACCCATTTAAACACGATAAATATTTACTCTTAAATTCAAATATACTTTTTAAGAAATCACAACTAAAAACAATAGACCCTGCCTCTTAAGTAAAAAACAACAATATTGATACCGCACAGAAACACAGAATAAATGAATAACTTAAGCATTTAGGAAAATGAAAACTTTTCCCGTCATAGCTTCTGCAATGGTGTTCCATAGGGATGCAACGATACAGTTAAGTCATGGTTCGGTACGAATTTTGATACGCGATTCGATCCGATTCAATACATTTAATGCTCTGTAAAATAAAAAATAACAGTTGTATTTTTTGTGTCATTTTTTTTTTTTTTTTTTTTTTGCTAACGAGCAAAAATTAAATTGCCATCATATAAACATGCATTTTAGTGCATAATATTTATGTGCTTACTTCTTACTGATATGAAAAAAATTTGTATAAAAGTGCTGAGAACAATCTTTACTGTTTGTAAAGTGAGGCAGGGCACACCGTTGATTGCTACAGCTCTCTTAGCAGCTAGGTTTACTACATGAGCAAGACATCCTATTTATGGTCCGAAAATGGGCAATTTTCAAAGTACTTTTATTTTGAAATGATACATCCGAATTTTATCAGAGTACTTTAGTTCGAGTCTTAGGGTCGTCTAGTATACCTCAGAAGTGGACCCGTCCCGGGATATCAGCCAGATATTTTTAAATTAAAATTTGAAATAAGGGTAAATGACAGAAATAACTAGCAATTTTCTAAGTAGTATTACTCGGAATTCCTAAATTATTTTTTATATCATAATACTTTAGTTTGGGTCTCGGGGTGCTCGAGTGCCTCTCTCAAGTGGACCCGTTCTTGGATGGCTTCCCGTTTTTTGTTTATTCATATTTATTTTTTTCAATAAAGGGACTAGCGCTGTGAAGCCACCGCGTTCCATTATGAAGCCAGCGCGTTGCAGTACCATAATGCACACAATGCAAACAATGATCCAAATGAGGGGCGGCTAGCTTGACTTCGTTTTTACGAGTGGAGGGTGGCTTGACCGCAGTAGTCTGGGAGCGGGTCATATTAGCTCCCGCTTGGACAGTTGAAGAGGTTCGAGAGTTGCTCGGTCTAAAAATGTCTCTCATTTCACTTTCAACTGCGTCATAATTAGCACTGTTGGGTGCAGTTGATTGTGTCCTTTGCCGCTGCTCGAGACAGGAAGCCAAAGAAGTTAGTTTCTGGGGTCGACAAAATGTTTTGCAAAAGTCCAACTGCTTGCCGAAGTGATTGTGCGTCCTCTTCCTTGTTATTTTATGAACAGTAACCCGCGTCAGGTTCTCAGCCAATCAGAGCTTACCAGTCAGAGCTAGCCAATCAGAGCTGGCTTCCGTTTCAACTAGACTCCTTCCGTTTTCACTATACTTTCACTCATACATACATACATTCTCCTCTCACGTTCATACATACTTTCCTCACATACATATATATTCACTCTTATACACATATATTTTATTTATACAAACATACATTTCACAGACTAAAAATGTGTGAATGTGAGAGTAAACATGTATGAATATAAGAGTGAAAATGTATAAACGTGAGAGAGAAAATGTATAAACGTGAAAGTAAAAATGTATAAATGTGAAAGTAAAAATGTATGAATGTAAGAGTGAAAATGTATAAATGTAAAAGTAAAAATGTATTAATGTGAGAGTGAAAATGTATAAATGTGAAAGTAGAATTGTATGAATGTGAAAGTGAAAATGTATAAATGTAAAAGTAAAAATGTATGAATGTGAGAGTGAAAATGTATAAATGTGAAAGTAAAAATGTATAAATGTGAAAGTAAAAATGTATGAATGTGAGAGTGAAAATGTATGCATGTGAGAGTGAAAATGTATGAATGTGAGAGTGAAAATGTATAAATGTGAAAGTAAAAATGTATGAATGTGAGAGTGAAAATGTATGAATGTGAGAGTGAAAATGTATGAATGTGAAAGTAAAAATGTATGGATGTGAAAGGAGAATGTATGCATGTGAGAGGAGAATGTATGTGTGTGAGAGTGAATATATATGTATGTGAAAGGAGAATGTATGTGTGTGAGAGGGCCAGAATGAAAAATGTCTTGTACGGCCCCTCATATTTTTAGATCTATCGTTTTTTTTAATTTTTTTATTTTTTTTTTAATTGGCATATTAAGTTGGTCTCATTGACTCGCGCTACCTTTGCCACTTTGGAACCCTGAAACTATCAAATAATTTACAAACTGCACAGAATTTGTTGAAATCAACTCCACCAACTAATTAAACCCCTGCTAACTAGAAGGTTAAGCCTAATGTAAAAAATTCTGAAGTTCCGCTTTAATATGGTTTGTTATAAACCAAATTGTTCGTAAATTTTTCCAGAATTCAGTGAGTGGAAGGGTATGAGAAAATCACTCGCCTTACGGGCGCTACTATAGAGGCTTTATAGAGAAGTCCCTCGCAGCATGATGGCCTGTTATTTACGCCTTCGACTACTGCTTGATAAATCGAGCCTTCAATATATGATATTTATGGTAAACTCTTCAAGGCGAGTTGGAGTATATTCAAGGTATACAACTTTTACCAGCTTTTCTTATCATTATTAAAGGGAATATCTATTATTTACAGTTTTTGCAGTTGGCCTGAGGTCTTTGCCCCTACATTTATATGCTAATTCAAGTACACGTCACCAAATGTAAGCTGCTTTTATTTAGAATAAGCCACTAATATGATCCGTCCAGTCATTGGAAACACAAGGGTTTATGTTAGTCTTGACTAAACACACTATTTGTATTGCAGACGACCTCCTGACGGGCAAATATTCCATCTGTCTGTACAAAACAGGAGTTTGACTTTTGCAATGCAGATGAGCCTCTGCGACGTACGTACAGTAGGCTGCATGTGCTCACCCAGGGCGATGTTGGCGATGGCAGCCGTTTTGCATTTTAATGGCAAATCAAGTATGCTAACTCGCATTTGAAAAGGGAAAGTGCTCTCGGTGTCGGCCGGCTGTCAAAGTGAGATGTAAGCAGTGTGATGAAAAGAGAACAAAGAAGACAAAGTAGGGAGGCCTGCTACACTGAGAAATGAAATAAAACCGTGTATGGCCTGTCAGCTGTGTCGTTTTAGATTCATATCCAAAGAAGGCTGGAGTATTAGCGCCACCCTCGTGCCTCACTCATCTGTCTCGCCTAATTCGTCACGGAGGCGCGCTGTCTTTCAACGCGGGGAAAGGCCCTGCTAATTGACAAACACAGACATCCCATCCCAGCCAAGGTGGGCTGCATGTGTTTGAGGGGCTATAGGTGGGTGGAGGGGGGGGTGTTGCTCCTGGTCCTCGAATGAGAAGTGACAACGGGAAGAGAGCCTGTCATTGTCTTGCCTAAGTGTTCAATCTGCAGGCATGGCACCATGCAGATAAAGTGTCAGTTAGACGGAGAGGATATGAAACATTGGCGGTATGAAGTCTTCCCATCACTTAACTAGCTGCGTGAGAGTTGAGTGGTAATGTATAGCAAATAATAAAAAAAGATGATTCTGATGGAAGCAGGCCTGTTTAGGATAACCTGAGCTCATAAATTAGGCAAGCAAATAACACATTTACGTCAGGGACATTGATGTTTAGTGTCGAAAACAACCATTTTAATTTCACCAGGCTGGCTTTTCGAAATTATGTACTCCTCTAGGGAACGTAGGATGATGAGTTAAGGATGTGTAGACTAATAGATGGCTCGTCGTGTTTTGCCATCTCTCCAATTTGATCCTATTTCTGAATTTGTTTCTCACTTCTCAGGTCGCTTGAATTGGCATCAGTAAAGAGTGTGTGTTGTAAATAATTTGTCATATAGGTGAGTAGTAAAGAGTTTATTTATTTATTTACTTATTTTATGGTGAGAACTTTTACATAAGACCTATACGGTTTGATGGCTATACGTTTTTCTTTTGTCATGTTTATTATTTTTTCATAAATGAGAGTAGCACTAAATGTTTTGACTCAATTTCAGCTTGTTAAGAATACATATATATATTGATGCATCCTACGTGAACTGATTAGAGCTGTCTATCACAGAAACACACAAATTGTGAAGATGAGATGTGATGAAGAAATCAGTTCCAGGCATCGTAAAAACTCTTGTCATAGTCGGCACAACCATTTGGAATGCTCTGATGAAGAAATTAACCAGATGTTTAAAAGCCAACACTTCTTGGCCTTTTTCTGTATTCCTGTTCTTCATAAATGGCCCTGACAAGGAATAGGGAACAAAGTCTTTTGAGTAAATATTGTACTAGCTGCTGCGGCAATATCAGTGCTTGGACACTGCACTGTAGAATAAAATGCCTGAAAAGCACAAAAGGTGTGTGTCTTTTAAGCAACCCTAAACTCTCTTTATCTTACCAGTTGCGTAGAAAGCAATGGTCTCTGTTTGCAAGTATGTGAGATTTTACGCTTCTTATTGGATGCTGACATGCATGATTAGTTGATTAAAATTCTTAATTGCTCGTAGGGTCAAACACATGTGTCAATGTGTGCAGCGTGCCTTCTTCACAAATTTTGCAAAGAAGGCACCAACTACAAAAAAATTAGGATTTGGCACCAAAAATTTCAAGAAATTTCAGCGAGTTTGGCACAAGCTTGAAAACTGACTCACAGGCGGCGCTTATATTGAACATTTATAAAAAACTGTAATAGAACCAACAAATATTTGTACTTTTCTTTGTAAATTTGACCAATAAAACTTATGACCTTGAACATAAAGTGAATTTAGTTTCATTAAGATCCATCAAGTAGTTTCCAAGATACGTATGGGCATTTAAAATGCTATATAATACCCTCCTCCCATCTGCCCTGGTAGGGTGGGTGGCTGTTCATCTCAAGCTTGGGTCCTCTACCAGAGGCCTGGGAGCTTGGGGATCCTGCGCAGTGTCTTTGCTCTTGCTAGAACTACACTCTGCTGGGCAGATATGTCTGATGTTTCTCTAGGTATCTGCTGGAGCCACTCCTCTAGTGTGGGGGACACGGCCCCCAGTGCTCCTATGACCACGGGCATCACTGTTGCTTTCACCTTCCAGGTTCTCTCCAGCTCTTTTTTGAGCCGTTGGTATTTCTCTAGTTGATCACGATGTCCGGTTGGTTGTTCAAGACCATCTTATTAGTCTATATCCGAAAGTCCCACAGGATCTTAGCCCTCTCATTTTCCACCATCTTGGGAGGTGTTTCCCATTGTTATTTAGTGGTCTCATGTCCATACTATGCACACATTTTTCTGTACACTATACTCGCCACTGGGTTATGGCATTCCATGTATTCTTTTCCTGCCAGTATATTACACCCTGGTATTATGTGTTGGATTGTTTCAGGGGCCTCTTTGCACAGCATGCACCTGGGATCCTGCCTGGTGTGGTATATCTTGGTCTCCATTGCTCTGGTGCTCAAGGCCTCTTGCCTGGCACAGCCAGACTATTCTCCCTGTATTTTTCAAACACTGTGAGAAATAGTCTGGGACCCAGCCCATTAACGGCCTCTCGAACAAGGTACAAAATCAATCGTCCAATCAGATTCGTTTATTTGCATGACATGTTCTTAACGAGTAACGCGCGCCGAAAGTCGTGTCTACAACAACACAGATGGAGAACGGGAGAGCCGAGAATATGTTCCAGTCCGTGGTAATACCAGTTTTAAATTACCAAAAACACATCGAAACAAGTCATTCACAACAGTCAACATGGCTCGCGCTAGCCATGTTGAATAAACTTCTCCATTCTCCGCTCATGCTAATTACTTGTCGCTTAAAGAACGTCACGTCTGCCCGTCGCTGATTGGTCCACTCCGCTGTCTGTTTGCTTTTGCTTGCTCCACCCTCGGAATTTGATCCGCCGGACGGTCGCCAGACTCAATCGCTGGAACAGCGGTGAGTCTGGTATACCAGGCAACAAGGCCTCCTCCTGTGCTGTCATGATTAGCGCCTCTGTGCTGTCTTTCAGTCCAGCCTTCTCCAACCATTAGTAGGACTTGTTCAGATCTGCCACTTCAGTTATTTGTCGGTGGTACATCCCATGCAGAGATTTTTCCTCCTATGATGGTTCCTCCAACGTCTATTCCAGTGTCCAGTGCCTAAGACATTCACTAAGTGCATCATCTCTAATGGCCATCTTTGTGATGTATTCGTGGAGCTTGGCTGTTTTGTCTCGGATAGTGGTCCTGATGCTCATTAACCCTCGGCCCCCCTCATGTTTAGCGTATAGCCTCTGGTTGCTGGATTTTGGGTTGAAGCCTCAGTGCATGGTGAGCAGCTTCCGTGTTTTCACTCAGCTTAGTTGACAAGCCTTTCACCCGGTGGGACTAGGTTTGAATCCAGCAGGGGTCACAGAGCAGGGCATACATAATAACATCTTCCAATTGGGTCCTTGGGCAAGACCCTTAGCACCAACGCCTAACTACCTCACATGATGAGTGATACAGAACAGTGAGAAATACCGGCTCAGACTTTGCCAGGGTCAACAAGGTCTGTGCCAAGTGCTGAGGAACCAGGGCACTATGGTGAGAAATGGGCTACTGGAACACGCAATACACGGCAAAGGACACGAGATGCGAACAAGGCACTTTTGAAATGCTACTACTCTAGTAACCATACAAGCGACAACCATTCCAGTTTCTCACCCAATTTAGAAAAATATTGGCCAAATTTGCGTGAGTAATGAGGATAAGTTGTATAATAACATGCAGTTTTGTTCATGAATGCGTTCAATGAACATGTTCATATTTTGAGTAAACATGAAATGAACGCATCATATTTCTGTCTCATGAACATTACTGTGAACACCCTCATTTTAGTGGTTGTAAGCGGTGTTCATAACCTCCTTCATGATTAAGAATTAGAGCCTTTCCAACAAAACTGCAGATAAAGCCATAGGCTAAAAATACAGCATAAAAAAAACAACCTTAATTGTGGAAAACTATTCAACCTGGCAACCCAAACTGCCTGTCTTGGCTGTGTTGTTTGAGCGAATACGGCAGTTTTTGTTCCCAAGGCTTTATTGGCGGTAAATAAGCATTCTTTTACATTCAGTTGGACTCTTAATATTATCCAAAGGTGCTAAATAAACAAGTTACATCATAAACATACATGGGCAACATGAATACGGCATAAATAAATACACGGGGAAGTCATTAGCGGTGAGAGAGCGGTGTGCTGTCGAGTTGAGCACAGCCACATCGTAGGATGTGCACGAGGAGAACTTTCCTTCATGTGCGTCCATGACCAAATGTAAGTAAATATTCCTTTCTTTTTATAGAAAGTGTTTGGAATCGCTGCACTTGCAGCCGTTTTTAACGTTACGCACATGTGCAGAAGCGCAAAGTTGCCATTTCTGATGGAGTGCAAAATCTGACAGAACACCGGCCCAGTACCAACATTTAAGAGACTTTTACGAACAGTTCAGTGCAAACACGGATTTGAAATTGAAAATGAAGACGAATCTGACAAAGTTTTTTTGAATGAATGAATGAATGAATTTTATTGTCATTGTCATCATCATCAATATCATTGACACTTACAGAGTGTGGGATAGTTTGGCCAGAAAAGAGAAACATTGACACAGAATATGGAATAATTTGCCCGAAAAAAGACGATGACAGACAAAGGAAGACGGGAAAAAAGCAAATGCTTATCGATACCCGTCCCCCGTCCACAAAGTTTCAGTGTAAAGTGGATAAAATAATTGCTGTATGTGCTTCTACAGTATATCGACACTGTCAATAATAGCTTACAACAATTATTGGGGAGAACAAAGAACAGAAAAGTTTGTTTTTGTGAAGCATGAAATTTAATTCAAAATTTTTGAATCATAAA
This sequence comes from Corythoichthys intestinalis, assembly GCF_030265065.1. NCBI lineage: Eukaryota > Metazoa > Chordata > Actinopteri > Syngnathiformes > Syngnathidae > Corythoichthys > Corythoichthys intestinalis. Next base: position 26,387,138 of record NC_080404.1, on the reverse strand, counting down.
CTATGAATTAAATTATTTTAAAATTTGTGAACAACAGTTTGAACTAGTTCATGTTGAAAAATGAACTTTCCCAACACTGTCAACGTGGATAGTTGGATACACGTTTTTGCCTGTACAGTTTTATGAAGTTTTCAAAAGGCGATTTTACTTTGGAAAATATTATTTACTTTGGCCAAAATTGTTTGCAAATATAGATAAATTGAAATTCCACCATCATTAAATGTAGTGTTTTAAACTTTTATATTAAAATGTTACAGTGGGGCAAATAAGTATTTAGTCAACCACCAATTGTGCAAGTTCTCCTACTTGAAAAGATTAGAGAAGCCTGTAATTGTCAAGGTAAACCTCAACCATGAGAGACAGAATGTGGAAAAAAACCCAGAAAATCACATTGTTTGATTTTTAAAATAATTTATTTCCAAATTAGAGTGGAAAATAAGTATTTGGTCACCTACAAACAAGCAAGATTTCTGGCTGTCAAAGAGGTCTAACCTTTTCTAACGAGATCTAACGAGGCTCCACTCGTTACATGTATTAATGGCAACTGTTTCAACTCATTATCGGTATAAAAACACACCTGTCCACAACCTCACTCAGTCACACTCCAAACTCCACGATGACCAAGACCAAAGAGCTGTCGAAGGACACCAGAGACAAAATTGTAGACCTGCACCAGGCTGGGAAGACTGAATCTGCAATAGGTAAAATGCTTGGTGTAAAGAAATCAACTGCGGGAGCAATTATTAGAAAATGGAAGACATACAAGACAATCTCCCTCGATCTGGGGCTCCATGCAAGATCTCATCCCGTGGCGTCAAAATGATAACAAGAACGGTGAGCAAAAATCCCAGAACCACACGGGGGGACCTAGTGAATGACCTACAGAGAGCTGGGACCACAGTAACAAAGGCTACTATCAGTAACACAATGCGCCGCCAGCGACTCAAATCCTGCACTGCCAGACGTGTCCCCCTGCTGAAGAAAGTACACGTCCAGGCCCGTCTGCGGTTCGCTAGAGAGCATTTGGATGATTCAGAAGAGGACTGGGAGAATGTGTTATGGTCAGATGAAACCGAAATAGAACTTTTTGGTAGAAACACAGGTTCTCGTGTTTGGAGGAGAAAGAATACTGAATTGCATCCGAAGAACACCATACCCACTGTGAAGCATGGGGGTGGAAACATCATGCTTTGGGGCTGTTTTTCTAAAAAGGGACCAGGACGACTGATCTGTGAAAAGGAAAGAATGAATGGGACCATGTATCGAGAGATTTTGAGTGAAAATCTCCTTCCATCAGCAAGGGCATTGAAGGTGAGATGTGGTTGGGTCTCTCAGCATGACAATGATCCCAGACACACAGCCAGGGCAACAAATGAATGGCTTCCTAAGAAGCATTTCAAGTTCCCGGAGTGGCCCAGTCAGTCTCCAGATCTCAACCCTATAGAAAATATTCGGAGTAAGTTGAAAGTCCGTATTGCCCAACGACAGCCCCAAAACATCACTGCTCTTAGAGGAGATCTGCATGGAGGAATAGGCCAAAATACCAGCAACAGTGTGTGAAAAGCTTGTGAAGACGTACAGAAAACGTTTGGCCTCAGTTATTGCCAACAAAGGGTACATAACAAAGTATTGAGATAAACTTTTGGTATTGACCAAATGCTTATTTTCCACCATGATTTGCAAATAAATTCTTTAAAAATCAAACAACGGGATTTTCTGTTTTTTTTCCCCACATTCTGTCTCTCATAGTTGAAGTTTAACCATGTTGACAATTACAGGCCTCTCTAATATTTTCAAGTGGGAGAACTTGCACAATTAGTGGTTGACTAAATACTTACTGTATTTGCCCCACTGTAAATGGGGCTTATGCACATTACTGTTCAAAGTGGTAGGTGGAAATGAGTATATTTGGTTTGTCATCCATTGTCGGAAAAGAAAAACAGGCAAAAGACAATATAGTTGCTTATCTTTTAAGCCTGCAGAGCAGTTGACTGTCTGAGTGCAAACACAAGAGAAGGCTGCTGACAGCAGTGGAAGCGTCTATTAATCACTGTCAGCAGCCATCAGCCCTCTGGAGCTTTCCACAAGCTCTTCTTTGCTTCATCTTGCCCATTTGGAATGGAAAGGAACATATTTATGTTCCTTTTGTTCACATAATATATACTAGCCAGTGATGCCATTCCTTTTATGACTGCGTCACATTTTTCCCCTTTTTTCTTTCTTTTTTTATTGTACACCCAGAGACGGATGGTGTGCCACTGACACGGAGATTTACAGGCCTCCAGCTTGCAGTGGCGTAGCTTTAGAAGGGCCTGCTGACATCCAGCCAGCACTTTGGAGGAGGAGAATAAAAGCTGACATTTTATTGGCTCTAAAATAGAGAGAGAGGAGTCGTCGCAGAGGAGGGGGAAAGAAAATAAAAGACATTCCACTGCATTTTTATTTATTTTTTTGCCAGAAAAACAAGATTGATTGGGTATTATTTCGGAACTTGTCAGTGGTAATAAGGACAACTATGATTTCAATTATCACTCACTAAATGTTGTTCATTGCCAAAATGTGCCATTTGTCAAATATGCAATGCCGTGCAATTTTAATATTTTATGTTGACCGCCTTGGCTGGCTTGTTGGCTTCAAAGCTGTCCCTGGGATATATTTTTCCATTGACAGAATTCCAATTAGTTTTAGTACACTCTGGCTGAATAAAATGGCTCTTAAAATCGGCAGTGTTTCCTCGCTGGGTTTGTTTTTTTTTTTCCTTCGCAGAGTGATGGATCTTTTACGAGTTGACCCGACGGGGCCCAAGTGGACATTCTCCTCTGTTTCTTACTTGGCTGCTGAAAAACAAAGTATCCATGTGTCTTTGTCGTTGCCATATTCCTTGTTTGTGATATTGCGTAAACATCTGCTGGTCCCGGGTAAAGATCATGACTCGCCTACATATTTAAAGCCTTATTAAATACTTTACAAGTTCTATGCGCATTCCGCGAGCAAAGTGCGCTGTAAATATGAGTCAGATGTATAATTCATTAGTGACATGTTTAGTAAGTAGACGATTTTGGGGAGCACTAATGTGTACTCAGGTTTTGACAGGCGCTTTGTGCATTTTTAAAGCGTACGTTAAAAGGAGAGATGATTGGAGCGGGCACTGGGCTGTCAATAACAGGTCTGCAGCTTGAAAGTTGATGATGTGGGGGAATCTCTGTACGTCGTAAATCTGCTTCCATTTTTTTCTTTCTTCCCTGACACTGCTTTTAAAGCCCATAACACATGTCAAGTCATTTAGGATACATGCCATGCAATAATGAGCTTTTTGCTATAAAAATCACTAGAGGTTTCTAGTCAAGTCTCCTATAAGGCTTAGTTTATGTTCAGCCCATTACCCTCAGATAAAAGATGTAAGCAACTGTGAGGCATGGAACATATTACACCACAGCCATGATTCTACATCTCTTGGCTGAGGCCCAATTGGGGGGGAAGAAAACCCCCAAAAGGTTTGGAAGAGGAACAAAAGCGCTTCCTTTGGTTACAGTCTAGCCTGTTGGAGCCACTTCACGGCCTTCAATCTGTCTCCTCTATGTCTTCCTGGAGGTGAAAAGTGAAGACAGATACTTGGGGCGCATTTCAATTCAACCTGGGGGATGTGTGCCAGGTGGTGGGGATGCTTACGAGAACCCAACTAACCCCAACCCAATGCAAGACACCTTTTACCTCTCGTGTTTCATCGTGTGGAGGAACTTGCGGAATACAGGAAGGAATTGGAAAAATATTGAGCAAAACATTTTTATGCATGACTTAATTATAAAAATTCAGGTAACTGAAGCAGTATTGTTTTCGTCATCAATGACGATAACAAAAATATTTCGTTGACGAATAATTTTTTTATGACGATGACGTGACAATGAAGCGCTAAAAACTTGGCTTGGGAGACTACGTAGAACATAACGACACAAATGCCAGTTTTTGTCTGATGAGATGACGGGACGAAAATGCATCATAGTTTCTGTCATATGTTTACAATGCGTGACATTTTCATATTGTACGTTGAGTATGTCAGCTTGCATCGTAGAAATGTTTGGGTCGTGCCACTCATGTGAGATGTGATGCGCCTCTCCCTCACTCTCCTCCATCTTGCTTGTTTGGTAAGATTTGTTCTTGGCAAGAGAGAATATGCAATGTTGCTTTAGCCATTAAAGGTCTGCGCTGAGTGATCATCACACACTAAATGTAACTTGTCGAGTTAGCATAGCATTCGCGTTAGCATTAGCATTAACTTTAGCATTCCAAGTATTCTCTTAAACGCTCTGACATTTTTTGTTTTTTACCGCTGTGAAAATAGTATGTGATGCAGGGATGCGACCGTAAAATCAGAATGTACAAATTTTTGAACATCACATCCCATGTGATACATTTAAGCTGTTCAGACCAAAGGACACTCAGTTTCCTATTCACCGTGTCTAACCAGCTGAACAGGACAGGTTAAAAGTAAAATAAATATAAAATAAAAGAATGTAGACAAAAAAAATTGTCATTTTCCAATGTGAAAACTAACTGCAAAACACCAAATTTATATGTGGTAAATTGTAATAAATTTCAATGAGAAAGCTTGGTAGCTCACTAGCTTAGCTATATCGGTTTTGAATTTGGAAAAAAAAAAAACATTATTAAATTTCGAAGGGTTCGGTACTTTTAGCAAGGTTAAGAACCACTGGTCTATAAACTTCCAAAGTTTTAGTCCATAAATGAATAGATAAATAATTAAAAGGTTTCCAACAACTTTGAATGAGCATGACAGATGAGCACATAACTGTCGAGTCTACAAGGAAATCACCATTTTCATGATGATAATACACACTCATCAGGAAAACAGCACATTATTTGCAGTTAAACTCACCTGGACGCCACGAACTGTATGTAAAATGTTTTCCAAGAATTTAAGAAGTCACCGAGTAACCGCACTAAATGCTAATGCTAACACAAATGCTATGCTAACACTACAAGTTAGTTTAGTTTGTGATGATCACTCGGCACAGACCTTTAAAGGCTAAAGCAACATAGAATATCTAGCCAAGACAAGAAAGCAAAACTTAACAAGCAGCACTTGATACATATGTTTCACAAAATGAGCCTGGAATGGGCACAGGCTTACTCACCTCCCAGCGTGTGCGTGGGGCGGGGCGGTCGGTTGGGAGGTATAGCACATTACATGAGTGACACGGCCAAACACTGCTAAATGTGTTCTAGCTAAAATATCCCACTGATATCACTGAAAATATCACACGCTGTGAATTTATGACAAACTATGGCGAATTTTCATCTCGTTCTCATGTCTTCAGACGACAACTGGCATCCATCTCATTATGTTCTAGTCTCCCAAGACACGTTTTCAGCGCGTCATCGTCATGAAAAAGAAATGTTTGTTGACGAAATCTTTTCATTGTCGTCATCGTTGACGAAAACAGCAGTGAATTTGAGTAACTTTCGACTAAACTAGACGAGATTTGTATGAGATTTTATCGCCAAAACTAGACCAAGACGAACGCATTTTGAAATGACTTAAAATATGACTAACACGTTTTTTCGTCCAAAAGACTAAGATTAATTAAAAGGGCTGCCAAAAACAACACTGATCTGTAGAAGATAGTTATTGATGTAGTTGTAACAAAACAGGCTTTTCACGACTCAGTGGAGGTGTATGGTGTGCTCTAATAGAAACTTTTCTAGTTTGACTGATTTGTTAGTCTGAAGCTACCCTGCCATCAGCAACCTGAGATTCTGAAGGGTTGTCGCATCAGAGCCATAACAGTAGCAATTATTCCTTTTCAAGACAGCAAGTTGGGAGATTTGAATGTCGACTTTCACACTCCTATGTATTCCAGCATTACTCATGTCTCTGTTATGGCTTCTGTTGGAATTGTTGTGCATACAGTTAACATTAATGCTTTCCTTATAGTCAGTCACCTGATAGGATAACTTCTGTCTAGTCAGCCTTTCCTTTGTCCTGGGCCATGTGGCCCCCATGTACTCTTTGTATTCTATTCTGTGTTCTATGTTGCGTTCCTGACCCCTACCATCCTATTGTTTGCCCCTGAATAAAGAGGGTTGCTATCAGAGCAGCTAGGGGAGCAGCTACCAACCTCCACAAAAGCTACATCGACTTTCTGTGTGTTCTTTTTTGCCAAGCTAGGTTTACATAAACCTAGCTTCAAATCTAACTGCTTCCACACTAACTCAAAAACATGAATATCAGCGGGTAATCTTCATAATCCATACAGCAAATCATGAAACAATTTTATTCAGCATTCATTAAAACAAAAAAAACCAACAAAAACACAAGTATGCATTCCGTGGCAGTGGTTGGCAAAACCAATTCACAGTGCTACAACAAAACAAGAATGTCTTTTAAAAAATTGTTTTCAATGTGCTTTTTCTGCATATGACTATACGTTTGCAGTGTAATAAACATAAACTTGGAAGTGCTGTGTACTGCCATCCTGGCTTGGTTGTGACATTATTTTGCATGAATTTGACTGAACACCGGATTTCACACTACTTCCTTCCTTTATGTAGAAATAGTAACAGTGTTTTTTTTTTTTTTTTTTTAGCTTAACCTTTGAAATACTTTCAGCTTTCAAAAATTTGCTATCATGTAAAGGCAAAATTAAAAATGAGACCATCCATTTTTCACCAGGGATGTCCCCAATCCGATCACGTGAGCGGAAATTGGGCCGATCGGGTTTTTAATTTTAGAAAAAAAATAGTACTTTTTTTTTTCAAGGGCTTAAAAGTAACAGAATAATCCAGAAATACGATGGCATTGCCAAAAGAAACAAAAATAATATATGTTTTATTCTCAACAACACTCCCGGAAAAAAGTGGAAGAGGAAGTACTGTAAACAGTAATGTAGTAATGTAAAATGTTTGAAATTTTTTCGGTATCGGATCGGCACTCGGCTCGGCAGATTCATAAAGTCAGGTGACTTGGACTCGGGTGCAAAAATATGCGATCGGGACGTCCCTATTTTTCACTTAAATTGAACTCATAATTGATTCCTAAGCCATTTTCCTGATCGACTTGTTTGAACCGCATAACCCTGAAAAGGGTGTTCACTTCCACCAGGAACAGACTTGTAAGTGAGCCAGCACGGGCAGGTCCTGTAGTCAGAGCATGCACAAGTGTGGACCACCCTCAGAATGAGCTGTGAGTTCGTGTGGTGGTAAACTGCCCTTGGGTTGATGCATGGCAAATTCTAAAATGATGAATAAACTTTATTTATTTTTTTTTGCCATGTTTTGAATGTCATTTATAGGAATTGAGTGCATGTTAATCTCTTGAGTTGATTATTGAACAACCATAGACTTCATAATGTATTGACGGGACGCAGGTCTGATTCATGGGGGGGCTATCTCCGTCAAAGCTGACCGAGTGGAAACACAGACAAAGAGCTTTTTTCGTTGAAAATTCTTGAGAATAAATGCTTCAATTCCTCAATTCTTTATAGATATGGACGTGAACAAGTCTCGATTCTCTGTTAAAAGCAAACAAGACCTGCATGTACTATTTATTTTACGTAAATATTGCGAACTATGAGGCCAGTCAGAAAGGAAATTAGCGGCCGCCATATGTAGACAAAGAGCTTTTTCTGTTGAAAATTCTTGTGAATAAATGCTTAAATCCCTGAATTCTTTATAGATATAGATGTAAAACAGTCTCGATTTTTGGTTAAAAGCAAAAAAACCCGTGCAGGTAGCATTTATTTTACATAAATATTGCGAAATTAGCGGCCGCCATATGTAAACAAAGAGCTTTTTCTGTTGAAAATTCTTGTGAATAAATGCTGAAATCCCTGAATTCTTTATAGATATGGAGGTTAAAGAATCTAGATTCTTGGTTGAAAGCAAAAAAAAAAAAAAAAAAAAACGTGTAATGAGTATTTTACGTAAATATAGTGAAGTATAATGCCAATGCTGTAGCAGCTAATTTCTCCAATTGATTTCTTTCACAATGTTTCAAAATGCATTCATGTTACAAAAAAAATAACTACCTTGAATCCTCGAACAAATCTCTCCGGAGACAATCCTTCCTGTTTGTATGCAGTACAGCTTTTGTAGTTTTTCAACCTAAATCCGGCGTTAGATCTCTGCATGTGACCGACTGCTAATAAATGAAGCGGCGTGTGGTACGGCCCCCTTCGGGAAGGCGTGACACAGTGAATGGCGAATGTGTCCCGTCAATAAATTATAAAGTCTATGGAACAATATTCAACTTTTACTTTAAAAACTGATCATCAGAATTTCTGTGGATTGTGGAAAATTGGCAGGAACAAAAGAAGTGCCCTACTTGACTGCAACCAGCAAAGGCGCTATTGATTCACTCTCAAGCTATTGATTCACTCTCAAAACATTTGCTGTCTAAAAAAGACCGAGAGGATGTCAGTGACTGCAAATCCTTGGGTCATCATATGCTCTATTCAACACTGGCAAGAAACCAAATGAGCATTCAAACGGATTTTGTTTTCAGCGTTTTCCACACTATTCAAGGTGTAAAAAAAAACTTTTGCGGGTATGTGGTGTTCTTTCAGTGTTGTTGTTTTCCCGACATACTTGTCCTAAGCTTGAAGCATCCCTGACAGTGGACAGCTGTGTTGCGTTCTCCTCACACCTGTAACCCATTTCCTGTTTCCATTTCATGTACACATACGAGGATCTTTCACAGTTTCTACTTTCACCAAAAAAGAGACCTAAGTGAGATCCAGACAGCAAGATCGGCAGGTGATAATGACTTCAACTATTTTAATGGCTGAGCAAAGAATGCACAAAGACTTGTAGAATGGGATCAGCTCCAAAAAAAATCAAGGGCAAGTCATGTCTTTTTTTGAGGCTCCATCTGACATCCATCAGCCTGGAAATATGTTTTAATGGTCAGGCAAGGCTGCAACACATCATAAGCGGTTGCCTCACTTTCCCACCCTGGGACACATTGAGATAAGAAACAGTGACTGCATGTTTCATGTCCATGCCGATGACATGTCTCCTGGAATAAGGCTTTCATTTACAATCTTCTCGCTGGTTTACCTCATAAAACCCCTATTTCTCTATTAGGACAAATACACAGCATTTTGTGTGATCCTCCGCCTGCCTAGACACTTGGTGAGGTTCGAGACTCTCTCCTCATAGCCTTCGTACCGCAGGGCACTGAAGAGTTCCTTTATTTTCTCCCTCTGTCTGGATCCTAGGCCCTTGGGTCCTCCAAAGCACCGAATGCGTCTGCACTCAGATGTTTAGAAAAACACCAAACGGCCAAGGAAGAAGTAGTGAGACGGGAGGAGGGTGCGCAATCCTCATCGGGGCAAAGTGTTCGTGTACTTGCAGAACAGGCTGCAAGAGGCCCGAGAGGGTACGCAGACTTGTGATCTGAGGGCCGTTTGTGTGTCAGCTGGATCAAAGTCTTTGTGAAAAAGAGGATAAATCTCTTTTACCTTCCTTGACTGTGGCAAGTCTTTTTTGGGGCTGTTGACGGAGATGTGGCATGGGGGATAAAACATCCTATCTATTGTTATTCCTCCTCTCAGTATCATCCACATTTACCTGCACATTTTGTCCAAGTTGTGGCTCATATTAAAAACTAGCAATAATGATCGGCGTTGCCAGGCGTACTACTTGTGCTGGGCTGTTGGGGCCAAGGTTTGTTAAATCGACACATAAGAAACCTCGAAATCAGGGCTTCCGCATGATTTTTTTTCTTTATGTATGCTGGATGGATTTATCATGCACTATGGCCCAGCGTTGCTCGGTTGAAAAAGTGAAAATTGGCATTTTCTATGTTAATTTTTGGAGCTTCGGATTATTTTTTTCCCACTAAATGGAGGTCAACACAAGGCCATCTAAGAAGACTCCCAGACACATAAAGTACAACTTTGTAAATTTCGTCAAGCCATTTTGGCATCCATAAAACACCAACACACAGACAGCTACACAAACTTGCTTTTAGAGATAATAAGATATCCAGCCGAAATGAATCCCTTGTTAATATTCCGGAAAATCGTCAAAAATGTTTTAAATCTAATGCCTTGTTGTGGAATACTCAAAGCCGCAACACATCATCACAGCCAGAGTAGCCAAAAGTTTTACTCAAGTAAGGGTAGCGGTACTTAAAAATGACATTACTCAAGTAAAAGTGAAAGCACTCTTCAAAAATATGTACTCAAGTTCAAGTTAAAAAGTATTTAGTGAAAAGAATACTCAAGTAATGAGTAACATTGTGTAACTGTTTACGATGTTTGATTTTCTTTGTTTTTAAACAATGGTATTTTTTTTCTCAGCTCAAAGTTATCTATGTGAACTGTTAATATTATGCGCTACTATAACCTATTACATAACCACATTAAACCAAAGAAATACAGAAAAAAAATCATTGAATTCTGACGAGAGGAAAAGAAGTCTACAGAAATGAAGTATTATTCGTCCAAAGATCATGAGTGCCCTCTAATAGAGAAAACATATTTCCTATTATGAAATTAAAAGGATCATATCTCCGGGTTGTAATGGTCAATTGGTGCCAAATAAAAACTAGTAGAGAGATTAAAAATCCGCACTTTCAACTCATATTGACGGCAGCGCGCTATGTCAAATACAGTGGTATCTTCACTTAAGAACATCTCTACATACAACATTTTTAGTTTAAGACATGCCTCAATGGGAAAATATTGAAATTTCAGGATTAGAAAGGCAAAAATAAAGTATGGCTGGTACTCGCATCTCCCACAGTTGACTGGACGTAACATACTTATGGGCTCTGCAATTGGCTATGCCTTGCATTCCTGGCATCCAATTGGCTAAGAGGGACCTCTACTGTATGTGTATACTGTATGTGTGTATCCCAGCGTCCTCTTTGTTTCCCCCCTCATGTTCTGACAGCTTTACATGAGGGTATTAACTTTGATTTTTTTTTTTTTTTTTTTGCAATGTTCTTGGTTTTCTACATTATGCAAAACTCATATTTGTGTATTGTGCAAGAATCTAATTTTAACATATATTTGTTAAATGTTTTGATACATTTTTATGTGTCATAAAAGGTTTATGTCTGAATTTTGGTGGGCTTGGAACGGAATTGGGCATTTACATGGAAAATTAGTCTCTAATTACTCAATTTTCAAGTTAAGAGATGATGCGGGAAATTATTACATTATGCTTTTGTGATGTATGATTGCTTCTGTGACATAGATTGTAACAACTAGTTAGTAGTTAGGAGACGTGCTTGAGAATGTCATAGTATTGTTTTACTACATGCCTGGGTCCCATAGTTAAATGCCTGGGTCCCATAGAGATAACTTGTTTTGCACCCATAATATTTACCATTTGTTGGCATCTGTTGCAGCACAGCTCATTTGTCCCATGTGAAAAGCCCTTTTTCAAGGGGGCTGAACCAAAAGTAGCTTAAATGTTTGTGATTGGACGGGGCCGTGCCGCTCGGGGGCGGAGGTTGGCCTCTCCGCCTCCGGGGGGCGCGTCCCTACAAAAAAACCAACATTTCCGTGCGACCAGTGAGGTCCGCCAGCGGGTCACGTACGGATCGCTTGGCTTTTGTCCTTTTGCCGCTTTACTGGAGTGGACTCTTTTGTCACGGTAAGCGATTTTCATTTCTAAGGGACAACTAGTTGTGCTGCAATGTAACGCGGGGATTCTGAGATTGACAAACTCAAATCTAGCATCACGTTACCATTTGTTTGATTGTTTTTGATATTTGTTTGCTTGCTTTTGTGGGATTGTAATCAATAAACATCGTCTATTGAGCAAAAGTGTGCTTGTTACTGATTCACCGCGAACCTGGAAATTTCGGAAAACAAGAGACTACTTCCTGAACCAATTAATTTCGTAAGCAGAGGTACCACTGTACTATTTTTTTTACGGCGCTTTAAAGAGGTCACGTGATTGAACAGGTAGGCGTGATCATAGAATGGCAAGCTTGAGTCTGATTGGGGGGTTTGCGATGTATTGCAATATTAAAACCAGAAAAAGCCTCACCAATTGACTTGAAAAGCTATATTAAAAGGTTTGTAGCTTTGATCTGGCCGGAGACGCCTCGGTAGCTCTACGACAAAAGGCGCAAATGTGTTAATCATCGTTAAGCTTGGTGCACAGTCTGAAGTGTGCTGAGGCAACTGAGAGGCTGATCTCGGCAGCGTGAGCGTCAAAGCAAAAAACAACTTTTTTGGTATCGGATCGATAGTTTATATATCGATAACTATCGATCGATCGATAGTTGATAGTCGATATTGGCAGATTCTCAACTCAGGTGACTTGATCGTGACATCCCTATATACTGTATTCATATAACACTGTTTAATCCAGGCCAAGGGGGTTTTATCTGTGATGAAGATTGGTGTATATAAAAGGGGTCCAGGAAGCCATCACTCTGCGTAATTGCTGCTTTTATGAAGCAAAACAAAAGTTTACATTCAAAGAAAAAAAAACAAACTATTGGGACTATTGCGCATGCGCACATTGCAATGGAGATGTTCAAACCATAGATTGTGCAGGCCGACTTCAGACTCACCTTTTTTTCTGCTGGGCAAAAAAAAAGAAAAAACTGCACTGATTTTTACTCAAACACCAGAACAATTTTTTTGCTTGGAGATATTTCATGCTTTTATTGGTTATTTTTAATGTTAATGTTTATGTGTTTTTGATGAGAAATGAGCAATTTACATTATCCTTTTTGAAGTTGCGTTTGGTCAGTCATTTTCAAAAGGCCAAAAATAGCAAAGTGGGCATGCCAAATCTCATGATTTCATTTGATTGGTAAAGTGGATCAAATCCAATCCTATCCCTTGAAGTGGCAGTAGCAACTAAATTCAGTGTATTTATTGGTTTAGAGACGCAAATGCGTCATGTCGTTCAGCAGCATGCTTAGGTCTGAAGAGGTTAAGTTCAAGGAAAACTTTGTTCTAAATGCTGGCGATTTTATCATTTGTTCACATGTTGTAGCCTGGTCCGGTGGATTTAAGCCGAACCCAAATTACATGATTGTAGTTCAGTTTTGGCCCGGCAGATGCATCATAGACAAACTTTGATTGTTGTGGATGATGTTTTGAGATCTGAGGCGCAAATCAGCTCGTATAATGTCACCTATTCAAAGACTACAGAGCTGATGTCCAGGATGGCACAGAAAGTCTAGCATGTCCGAACTTCTGATTGTCTTGCCGCTAACGGTGACGTGTCCTATGTGCTTCTATGATTGTTGATCAGTATTTGGCAACTAATCTAATTTTTTCTGTCAGGATGAAAGCAGAGATCTTGTTTTAACTCTGGACTGGGACACTGGGCACTTGTGTCCTACGGTCCTGTATGTCCATAAACCGCCTTACAACCCAACGTTATGAGGTGTTGACACATCATCACCTAAACCGTGGGTCGGCAACCCGTTTTGAGAGCCGCATGTGGCTCTTTAGCGCTGACATAGTGGCTCCTTGGAAGTGAAAAAAGATGGGAGAGAGAAATATATTTTTTGTTTTAACATGGCTTGCGTGGGAGGACAAACATAACACAAACAATCTTAACGTTTGCCAATGCTGTAAAAATGTGTAGAACAATTATTACATTTCAACATTTCTGACGCACGTTTCGATCAGCAGGGCACCTGTTGTAAACAAACCGCTATATGATGGGACATGGAATAAAAAACGGAGGAGAACAGAGTATTCAACAATTTTTGGGCCGTATCAATTGCATTCATTGCCAATGCGGAAGGATTTTCTGAATGTTGGTTAAATTGTGAAATCACAAAATAAGTAATGTGGAAAGACATTTGCAGTGAAGGCATACTACTTTTGCAGCCGAGTACCCATTAACTGCGATTGCAATACTTTTGGTGAAATTAGAGGAGTGCAAAAATAGATTTAAAAAGTGGATTGCATCTCCAAACTCCACTACTGATGCAAGTTTTGTTGCAACCCAGGATAAATAAAGCATGAAAAACCGTTCACAGATGGTGACTGGTAATTGAAGGATTAGATTGGAGGAATTTCCAGAATTTAAAAACAAAACCGAGATAAAACAGAAAATCAAATACATGCCTCTTGTACTAAGACAGTGAAGGAAAGGGCCATAAAAATGGCAGGCAACGTCACCAATCAGCAAATCAAAGACATTAATTCAGCGGCAGCATACTCAATTGCCTGCGATGAGTTGTGTGATGTGATCGATATTGAACACCCATCGCTTTTATGCAGGTACGTGAACTCCGATTATATACTTTACCTTTTCAAATGGGTGCTGTTTTATTTTTCATAAATGCAGGCTGCGTTTTGTTGCACTATGTTTTTTGCCCAGATGAGGGGCACGTTATGCACATTCTATTTTGTTGTTTTTTTCGAATCTGCAAAACACAAATGACATCAACATTCTGATTTCATTATTGTATTCTTTAAATTTTATCAAAGCAATTAAACATAATTAGTATTGTAATTAAGTTAAACTTGAGGCAGTATCGGATAACAACAAGTAGTCAGATGGTGCGTCATTCTCTATAGAAGGCACTGCAAGGAAAATAATTATTTAATCATGAAGGCTCATTATGTATACATAGCCAACTGCGTAATTTTGATAGTAGGCCGATATGTATTTGCTCTTTCAAAGCAAAGGACGATGACACACAGTGCCACCGGTTCCATGACGAATTGACAGATGCTTGTCCTGCCTCCCAACGAGGTCTGCTCTAGGAGTACGCTCATTGCTGCAGCACATGATTATTGGTCAAGCTCCTGGCTTTTCCTATGGCCACCCGTCCGTCCCAAGACACATGACGACTTCCTGACACCCTTTCTTGTAATCTGACAGAGTGAACTTTGAAAAAAAAAAACAAATGTCGGCATTACAGTGTAGCTTGTCAATACACATTTTAAATTTGAAATCACTTTGATTTAATAACAGAAGATCGGTGAGCCAGCAACTTCTTCTGCCCTTTACACTGCACCACACACAAAACTGCTGTGTCTCTTATTATCTGAAAAGTGATATTACATTGAGTGAAAGGGGAAGTCAGCTACATTCTTCCTAGAAAAAAAAAAGCAGAAGTAGTCTTTTCATTTCTGCTTTAAATCATTGTTTACATTTTGTCTGCAATACTGTATTTATGCTCCATGTTGTCTCTTCATAAAAAAAATAAAATAAATAAAAATTGTAATAAAAACATGCTCCTTCTAATTTATTGGCCATTTACATTAAACATATTCAACTCAAACTGTACAAAAAATCAGGCCAGTAAAACAGGACTGGACAATAAATTTATGACAACAGTATCGAAAGAGGAACTTTTTGGGAGGGGGAGAAGGTGAGATATGCAATACTGATCAAGTCTAAACATTTGTTACCAGTGGTATTTAGGTACTCAGTGATGCGTGATACTTAGGTACTCAGTGGTACTCTTTTTAAATTGTAATAGTTTTAACGCCTGCTACAGTCTGTACATGGAGTTTATCAAAAATTTGAAGGAATTTTTGCAAGATTGCTTGGATTTCATTTCACACATTTGGACAATATTAATGATTGTTACAGAATGGCAGATTCAATGCAAAAAAGTTTTAACGCAAACTTAACTCAAACTTAGACCTCCCTTAAATTAGCAACAATTTAGAGTGGAAGGACATCATACAAACACACATAAGGAAATGTTACTCTCGGTGGCGACCAGTTCAATGTATTGTTCATCTTTTGCCCAACCAAATGTACTATATTGCAATGTTATTTTATAATTTAAGGGACATCTGCAGTTTAGAATACTGTATGTTTGTCCACCTTGTGTAGTTATAACAGCTTTAACACTAATAAGACCGTAGGCCAACAGCCCGAAAAAATAATAAGTCTCTGTTCCTGTTCAGTTTAGTGTTGTGCTTATGTGACTTTTCCTTAAACTGCTTGTTTTACTTCACTCTATCTCTTAAATTTTGAAATCACTCCAAGAAAATATTATTTGAACATCTTTTCAGCCTTATTGAATCATTTCAGCCCAGTGATTGTTAACCCTTAGCTTAGATTGCGTGGGAAATATATGAAGTTCCGATTGGTACCGTCGGCGGGTGGGTTGGCAACCCTTGTGGCGTGACATATCCTCAAGCTAAGGCACAGCAAAAGGGTCAAGCTAACATTAGCAGATTGTTTTTTTTTTTTAATCACTCATAGCACATTTTACACTACCATAATTTTCGGACTATAAGCCGCTACTTTTTTCTTTCATTTGGAATCCTTATAATCCATGGTGGCTCATTTGTTGATTTCTTTGGATTGATAGGTAACACTTTATTTATTTCATAAAACCGTCATAATTATGACATGACAAAATCATGGGCATTACTGGATGCTTATGACAGATGTCATTAATTATCAGCGGGCAAATTATATCACTAAAGCCATTTATGTCAAGCTCGGATCTTTTACAACTATTCAAAAGTGAGATAATTTGGCGTATAACACCAAATGACATCTGTTATACGCATTCATTATGTTGTCATGTCATAATTATGACTATCTAATGAAAATCTTATGGCGCCACTGTCAAATAAAGTGTTACCAAATATCATAACTAGCAATTAATGAAACAATGAAAACGGTAAATGAAGAAATAATTTGCACAGAATATGAATTTTGATTGTTATTCACATTTTAAGCGCTGCAATGCATGCTGGGAGGCATGTTGGACAACAACAATGTTGATAGCAGGTGGAAGCAGAGGTTGACCTTCTCCCCCAAGGGAGCAGTGATGGCCAAATGAAGCTTCTTGAAGCAATGAAGCTTTGGAGCCATTTGGTTCAAAGCAGTAATACATTGAGAACAGCTGCGGCTTATAGTCCAGTGCGGTTATCTATGCAGAAATGTCGTATTTGTGTCAGATTTGGTGGGTGGCGGCTTATAGTCAGGTGCGCCTAATAGTGCAAAAATTACGGTACTTGACATCATTCACCATTGCATGCATTCTTGGCAACACAAGAGAGAGCGACATGAAGTCGTTGACTATGACGCTAATCCTTATCTTGAACCTGGCGGAGGCCTCGTACACTGTAAATGTACACAACTGTCAGTCACACTCGCCCTTTCACGCTGCGAGGGGTGCAGGGAGCGTATCCTTCCACGGGCCTGGCTGTTTAAATTAATTATAAGTTTTATAGCGAAGCCCGAGGCCTTGCACAGGCAGCTAATCCCAGTAGAGGGCTAATCCGACCCCGCGTTACAGAAAATCAATGCGCCTCTTTGGTGTTGGCATGCCATCAGGGCACAGGGACACATGTCAGACAGGCCTGCTGATTTTTTTATGAGACCTTTTTTTGATGTGCTGGAGCCGCTGGAGGATGCTCCAGGTACACAGAATTGAAAAGTATATCCGGAAGCAAGAATAGACCCTCTGACCATAATATTTATTTATTATTATATATGCCAGTGTGTGTGTGTATTTTTGAGGCAAACAGCTGCTGTCAAAAATGTGATGTTTATTTTTGGGTTTACTTATAGTCAATTTCTTAAACAATATGCCTTAATACTACAAATGATTGGCAGGTATATGCACTGATTATTATTTAATATTTGTTTGATTGAATGTATAGTTCAGTCTTTTAATTTCACCACTGAAGGTAATTTAACATGCGAACCAATTTAACTGGGGCTGTCGACATTTTATATCCACTCTATGATAAATACATGTCATGAGCTGCCTTTACAGATACAGAGAAATGATGATTTTCTGCATCTTGAATGATCTATGAGTTTTATTGTAGAAACATCAAGGATTTGTAAGGGATTTTGTCAGCACCAACTGGCTGTAGATCAACTAATCAGTCAGACTGGCCAGTTTAATTATGTTGCCTGTAGTTTTTCAAGATTCATCTAGACAGCATGGATTGGTTCCGTCATTTTCAAAGTGTCAATCTGTATCTTTTTTGTAATAAATCTTTTCATGACCAAAGATGGGAACGTACCGATTTTATGTCTGCGGCTTGAGCGACACGGCCTTCGTCACTTTAATAACTTGTCACTTTTTATACACTGTTAACATTGACATATTTTTTTTACTCTGACACACTGTCTCTCGTCTGCTCACCTTTGAAACATTTACAAAATCAGAATACAGTAAATGGCAGAAAAGTAGAAGTAATAATTTTTGTTTATTTTGGCTATCATACTCTGTTGTCGTGCCTTATCTCAGGACTGTGTATCATTACACCCCAGTTTCTACTTAGTCTTCTCTGGTCTCCTTATTTAGAAGAAAGTATTCGCAGTTCCTTTTTTGTAATTGTAGTTTGGCAGCATATTCCTTTTTGACTGATGAATTCAGTGCTGTGGTTTTCTCTACATTACAGTTTCAAAATGATCTTGGGCTTGTATACCTTGGGACAAATAAGTATTTAGTCAACCACCAATTGTGCAAGTTCTCCTACTTGAAAAGATTAGAGAGGTCTGTAATTGTCAACATGGGTAAACCTCAACCATGAGAGACAGAATGTTGAAAAAAAAACAGAAAATCACATTGTTTGTTTTTTTAAAGAATTTATTTCCAAATTAGAGTGGAAAATAAGTATTCGGTCACCTACAAACAAGCAAGATTTCTGGCTGTCAAAGAGGTCTATCTTCTAACGAGGTCTAACGAGGCTCCGCTAGTTACCTGTATTAATGGCACTTGTTTTAACTCATTATCGGTATAAAAGACACCTGTCCACAACCTCAGTCATTCACACTCCAAACTCCACTATGGCCAAGACCAAAGAGCTGTCGAAGGACACCAGAGACAAAATTGTAGACCTGCACCAGGCTGGGAAGACTGAATCTGCAATAGGTAAAACGCTTGGTGTAAAGAAATCAACTGTGGGAGCAATTATTAGAAAATGGAAGACATACAAGACCACTGATAATCTCCCTTGATCTGGGGCTCCATGCAAAATCTCACCCCGTGGCGTCAAAATTATAACAAGAACGGTGAGCAAAAATCCCAGAACCACATGGGGGGACCTAGTGAATGACCTACAGAAAGCTGGTACCACAGTAACAAAGGCTACTATCAGTAACACAATGCGCCGCCAGGGACTCAAATCCTGCACTGCCAGACGTGCCCCCCTGCTGAAGAAAGTACACGTCCAGGCCCGTCTGCAGTTTGCTAGAGAGGATTTGGATGATCCAGATCAGGACTGGGAGAATGTGTTATGGTCAGATGAAATCAAAATAGAACTTTTTGGTAGAAACACAGGTTCTCGTGTTTGGAGGAGAAAGAATAATGAATTGCATCCGAAGAACACCATACCCACTGTGAAGAATAGGGGTGGAAACATCATGCTTTGGGTCTGTTTTTCTGCAAAGGGACATGGATGA
The DNA here is from genome assembly GCF_030265065.1 of Corythoichthys intestinalis. Classification (NCBI taxonomy): domain Eukaryota; kingdom Metazoa; phylum Chordata; class Actinopteri; order Syngnathiformes; family Syngnathidae; genus Corythoichthys; species Corythoichthys intestinalis. The sequence continues at coordinate 26,367,788 of NC_080404.1, read as the reverse complement.
GTGATCTGTGTAAAGGAAAGAACGAATGGGGCCATGTATCGAGAGATTTTGAGTGAAAATCTCCTTCCATCAGCAAGGGCATTGAAAATGAGAAGTGGCTGGGTCTTTCAGCATTACAATGATCCCAAACACACAGCCAGGGCAACAAAGGAGTGGCTTCGTAAGAAGCATTTCAAGGTCCTGGAGTGGCCGACTCAGTCTCCAGATCTCAACCCCGTACAAAATTTGCGGAGGGAGTTGAAAGTCCGTGTTGCCCAACGACAGCCCGAAAACATCTTGCTCTAGAGGAGATCTGCATTGAGGAATGGGCCCAAATACCAGCAACAGTGTGTGAAAAGCTTGTGAAGAGTTACAGAAAACGTTTGGCCTCCGTTATTGCCAACAAAGGGTATATAACAAAGTATTGAGATGAACTTTTGGTATTGACCAAATACCTATTTTTTACCATGATTTGCAAATAAATTCGTTAAAAATCAAACAATGTGATTTTCTGTTTTTTTTTTTTTTTCCCACATTCTGTCTCTCATGGTTGAGGTTTACCCATGTTGACAATTACAGGCCTCTCTAATATTTTCAAGTGGGAGAACTTGCACAATTAGTGGTTGATTAAATACTTATTTGCCCCACTGTATCTAATATAATGTACTGTATATATTAATGTCACTTGACAAGTTTTGACTACAGCTGACCTAAAAAACACATTTTGCCAACTATATGGGTATGTGTGGCTGTCTATCTGCCTGTCTGTTGTGGAGGAATGAAGTGAATAGCTATCTTGTGTCTGGTCATGAGACCTGTGGCTGTTTTGACCCTCGTTATCAAGAACTCATCTTTTATTCATTTAATGAGGAAAATTGAATCTTCTGATCCCTGCTAATTTAGACACTTATTTTCTTTATGTGATCACATTACTTCACCATAATGTATCATATTGTATGGCTGTTTCCACAGTCTGAAGATTGACAAATTGATCAAAAGTAATGAATAAGTATTCGAATTTCAACAATATAAGCCATTTACCAAATCCGTGTGAATCATTTTTTCTTACATACCAACACAGTTTTTCAAAGCAATAATAGCTATCTCATGACAGTAAATCCAAGCCATTTGAAGGGGAAAAAAAAATCACGAGCCCAATTTGCTAAACAAAGTTATATTTTTTTTCAATCTGTCATGAACCCTCTTTTTTCTCTCTCATCCTTTATTGGGAATAAATTTGGAGATTGATGTAAAATCTTAACAGTAGGCATGGGAATTTCGACTAATTTCCCTGCCAACTAGACTCAGATTTTATTTGCGACTCGTTTATAAGCAGTGATTTTTGCAATTTAATAACCATGTTGAATAAAAAGTTTAAAATGTAAACGTTTTGTGTCTATACGAGCTATTTTAGCCCAAACATTCAGGACAAATTGTTTATTTAAATTCTACTGATGTAACAAAAACTGACTAAAGGTAAACAATCAAAAGACAAATACATTCCTGATATGTTCGCCAAAACTTCCCCAAACTCAGTGCCTCCTCCTACGTGTATGTGTGTGTGTGTGGGGGGGGGGGGGGGCAGTGGGTTTTCTTTCAGACTTGTCCCGTGTTGGCGACTCTGCACTCTCTGTGCGTGGAGGGCAATGGACGGTATTTTGTAACCCGGACATTAAGTCATTTTTGGTCGGGATTGGCAACAAAATAAACCACACATTTCCAAAGATGGACGATAGGCTGTCTCTTCCTCGGTTCTAAGATGCAGTCGCAAATTAATTTCGTTACGTTTCCAGTTTAATTTAGCTATATTTTCAGTTTGCTATGTTGATAATTTGGATGTTTGTTCACCGCTTTTCATCGTACTGTGAAGAAAGAGGAGATCGGCGCGCCATGATATTTATGTCATCAGCCTTCGCGCTGTGACCAGGGAATTTAGTGGCTGCTTTCATGCATGCCGCGTCCCGGTGAAGTCCCGGACATTACACTAGGGCGCGACCCGGTTAATGTCCATGTCATCTCCGTGTCAGTCGACCCGGGAAATTGCTTTCAGACATAAGGGAAATTTGATTTTGATTCGATGATGCTGCGTTTAACTGACTAACAAAATATTAAAACATTTAATTATAAGTAGGCGGTTAAATGATTAAGCGACTAGTCACGCACATCCCTAGTTAATAGTTTGATAGTGACTAATAGGGTAAATTCTAGGAACTTTCCGGATCCAGTCATGTGATTGGAAATGGTGAGCGTTCACGTCATTTTTAGAGGCTCGGAATTGCGTGCAAAAGATTGGGTTTGAAAAAATTTATACATTTTTAAATTACAGGGAGTCTTCAAGTATTGACCGAGTTCAGTTCCTACACTGGCGATGTAGTCCGAATTTCTGTGTAAGGTGGATTTCACTGTTGAACTCAAAATACTTTGTAAAAAAAATACATTAAAAAAAAAAGTGCAATACTTACCATTACTGCTGAGAGGTGGATAGAGAGTTACAGCAGGGGATTTGTCATTGTGCGCAGCTTCGTGTAAGCAAACTGTGGTATTTTTTTCCCCCACTCTACTTACATAATTTTTCATCAAATAAACGACCCGCTGCTCAGGGGATTCAAATAGTATTGTAATGATATGTGCTCACTTGCTTAAGGTTGTCCATCGTGTCCGATGATGACATGCCACTTTTCCTCACAAGGGTTGCGGAGGTGCTGGAGCCTATCCCAGCTAGTTACGGGCAGTAGGCAGGGTACACTCTGAACTGGTTGTCAGCCAATCGCAGGGCACAAGGAAAGATAAAACCATTCACGCACACACTCATACCTACGGACAAAAGTGCTCAATCAGGGATTTTGGAATATGGGAGGAAACCGGAGCAGGCACGGGGAGAACATGCAAACTCCACACAGGAAGGCCGAAGCCCGGGATTGAACCCTTGATCTCAGAACTGTGAGGCGGACGTAATGCTTTTCATTTTTAGCTTACAATCATTAATTGATGTCTAATATTTAGTTTAAAAAATTACTTTTATATAATTATTTATATTTTATATAAAATAATTAAAATTATTCACTCGAATATTTTAAACTTTTGAACAAATTACATCACAATGAAAAAAATAGTGTCTGTAAATCGGTCACGGATATCTACCTCATAATTATCGCTTAACTGTATTTTTTATGTTACTGTCTCATTTTCCTTGATATTTGAGATGATAATCGACAATAATAATAATCGATCCAAACAAAGAAAAATTGAAAAAAAAAAGTTTAAAAGGGTAAATATTTGAAAAAGAAAATCTTGAGCACTCCTGGTTGTCTGTGACTTCTGCATCACGACCCTTGTTATATTACCGTGTTTCACCCATAAAAACCCCACAAAGTCTGGCTATGGCCATTCACAGCTGTGTCTTGAAACTCGGTGATACATGCTACACCGAGTTTTTAGATCGAAACAAGGCAAGTACGCGATAATATCTCGGTAAAATCATGGTGTCTTTAATTATGCTCTCTCATGCTCTCACCTCGAGTTACCAGAAAGCCACAAAAAGACATACATTGCAGTTGAACGCTAGCGCGAGAATAATGCACACAGGAGGCGAACTGACTATCATGCTGTCCATTATCTTTTCGACCCTTGTTCCGTTTGGGTTGCTTCTTATGGGATGATATCGATGTATTAGAACTATTAGATGCTTAAATCATAAAGTCTAAGTCCTATGCTTCAAGGCTAAATACAATAAATAGATAATGTTATGTACTCACATTTATATGTTCCATTTATGAATATTGAGCCTTTTATTCTCTGTATCTTGCATTCACATTCTTTAATCATAATTGAAAAATATTTTAAAAGCCCACTGCAAAAATTAAAATACTTTGATATTGGAATTTTACCCCAAAAATTCCCCTAGAAATGTTTTTTCTTTGCGCAGAATAAAATCAAGCAGTGTCCAAAACCGTTTTTTTAAATGAGAAACCTAAAGAAAATTTCAAAAGTCTAAAAAAGGTTTATTTTTCATTCACCTGATTTGACCTACTTTTAAGATGTCAAAAAATGCCCTCCTGTTCAAAATGTTTCTTCCTCCAGAAAATAGAGATTTTAAACTTTCCAATGATTTATTACACATGCTTTAAGGACAATTTTGAAATTTGGCCAAATTGGGAGTCTCAGAGCGGAACTTCAAGACACCTGAGTGTTTTCCGCCATATACTGTATATGATTTACGCAGCACAACTTCTCAAAAAGATGTTAATTTTTTTCCCCATTCACCCGAATGACTTTTGAATACAAGCGAGTTGTTATTAATACATTAGTTGCTGCACATCCAGTCCCGTGTCATTCTGAGGCCGAGGAGTTAGCCAGTGACGTGTGATTAGGAGCACGAGGGGAGATTAATAGATGTTTCTTCCCCTCATTTGTTATCGCTCTTGCCGCTTTTTGACTGACGACGGCGCATGATAAACAGAAGGGAAGGCCCTGCATGTTTCCTGAGTGTGACACTATCTGCTCATCAGCGTTGATGCTGTGTCGTCCTCTGACAGCACAGCTGCAGTCAGCTGCGCAGCAGAGGAGAGGCAGTGGAGGGTGTTTGGGATATGCATTTTAATCCTGGCCTGTTTAATGTTTACACCCCCCCCCCCCCCCCCCCCACACACACACACACACCAACCTGCACGCCCTCGACAATCTGGGCCAGACATCATTTTAATGGTATGTACAGTGATAAAGCCAATAAAGTGTCAGGATGATTGATAATCGGAGCATTATAGCAATATGACTTTCCAGTTCTCCTCTGCGCTCCAATGATGGCTTCCAAATTGAATTCTTTATGCGTGCGTGCGCGCTCACAAGGCATGCATGTGCATACCTTGAGCCAAAACCGTAGGTGAGAAGGAGACGTGATCTTATGCAATATGTTATATCCGGAATAACAACTACTCAGTTAAAAATCACACACTGTTTGGGACCTGCTTATTGTACTTATGTGTGGAAATATGGAGAGTGGTGCTTATAATGCTTATAAAGGCCATTACCATATTCCTCGTGCTAAATAAATGATATGGAGTCTAGGTTTCCCCCGACTGTTGCAAGCTGTGAGCAGTGAGTGTGCTTCATGTCAAAGCTGTCTTTTGTTGAATGTGGGTCTCTGAGGGCTGGATAGGAGGTGCAAGTGTAGGAGAAGATAGTGTAAACCTTTCCAAACGGGGTGGACGTTGACATGCCACAGACATTAAAGGCACCTCGCAAGTTGATCGCCACGATCTTGACACTCCTTTTGAATTGTTAATATCACTATGACAGGGAGTTTCCGTTTTTGTTTTCAGTTGTGTGGGTGTGTAGCAATAAAAAAGTACTTGAACTATTCCCGCAAAATTCCATGAAGGTGTAATCATCAAATTTTTGCCATCAGACACCCTCTACCCCAAAATACCCTGTCTGGCCACTATTTATTGTCCAAATTTGGCAGCAGTCAGAGAAAATCTCTCGGTAGTGCATGTCTGTCAAATCGAAATAGGCCAACGCAGTATTCTCCAAACGTTTTATCGTCATGGACTGGTCAACACGTGACCATTTACCCCTTGACCGGTTGTCGGGGAGGATGGCGAAGTGCAACACAACATCAAATGGAAGTAATGACATAGGCGCAGCCAGGAAACAAAAAGCATTGACTCCAGCAAGCCTATCTACTGAACTATAGTCCCGAAAACGAAATCATTTATTTTTCAATGTTACACGAGAAAGCCTCGACTTTTTTTATTTTAAGGAGACTGCGGTGAAAGGGGCTTTACTAGTTTGGGCGAGAATGTAGAGGTGTCAGAGGTCACTTTTCGAGTGTCCCAAACAGTGTTGTTAATCTTACTTTAAAAAAGTAACTACCGTTACAAATTACTTCTCCCAAAAAGTAATTGCGTTAGTAACTCAGTTACCTAAATGTAAGAGTAATTAGTTACTTGGCAAAGTAACTGGTGATAATTTTCATGTTTTGTTTAAAGAAAAAAAAAAATTACCCTTTACTCCGAATCAACCGTTAAAAGTTGCTAAAATTGCTTCCATTATTGCATTAGTTCCCTTCTGTCTACTTCTACAAGTTTTAAAACTGTTTCATCATTTAAAGATAGATTCAAGTCAAGATTTTGCCGATTTAGGAGTAATTTAGAGAAAAAGTTACTTAGGTTCGCTAGGAAGGTTCTCTACAACAGAGCCTTCCTAAGAAGTCTACTGCTGTAAGATGGCGGCTGTTTACTAACGCATGTAGTTCCTATACTGTACATGTTGCTAACGCCGCCATGTCTGTCATTTCGCATCTAGTTCTATATATATGTAATATCTACCATATCTACCATATCATGTGGGCGTAGTTTGTAGGCTATCGGCTACAGTCAGGTATTACCACCTAGCATCGCATTTGCTCGGCGTCACAACTTTTTTGCCTCCTCCCCACTCCTGCTCTGCTCTGTCGTCTCGGTGAGTCTGTCTCCCTCAGACTTTTCTCGCGTCATTCAACCAATATAGTAACCCATAGTAATGCACGCCTTTCTATCCTCAGTAACGGTGTTGCCAAGATGAGAAAAGTAATTAATTAGATTACTCACTACTGAAAAAAAATAACGCCGTTAGTAATGCCGTTTTATAAAGCTCTGGAAGCTTCAAGAAAGCGAATTTATGGAATGATCCCTTCCACATACACAATGAATAGGTTTCCGTGCCTCAAGCTGCGCACTGCTACCGCTCCTCTAAAAAGGCCTTAAATGCCCGGTGCACACGAGGCACCATTGGCGCTACGCCATCACATACAGTGTGCGGAAAGCTCCCTATGGCGCCGTTTGCTGCACACCATGCGTCGTTGGCACTGTTATGAAACGAAAAAGAGTTTCCGAAACATACTCACAGTGCGGTGACATATTTGTTGTTGACAGATTGGGTGAGTTCCCGCCGAACTATGCGGGTTATATGTACGGTGTGATTGGGCTGGAAATTGTCTTACTGAGCTGGTAACCCTGACATATTGCACGCCCTTAACCCAGTGCAGTGTGTATATATACAAGGTTCATTCAATAAAGTGAAATTTTAGGTATAAGGACTTCTAATACAGTAAAAGCTTACTTTTTAAAAAAATGTTTGTGTTTTACTTCTTTTTCATATTTCTTTTGCAGATTAAAAAAACATTGAGAGTTTTGCTGTTTAACAAAGATTGCCGACCAGGAAGTATGCTCAGCAGTCAGTGATCAAGTTTTGGGTTGCTGAAGGGTGAAAACCAGTTGAAATTCATAGGGGAATGTCACCGTGTATGTTGCCACATGTTTCAGCTAAAAAAATATTTGAAAAAATGGCAAAAAGTTTGAAAGTTATGACAAAGCAAAAAGTGCTATTAGCGATTGGCTGAGACATCAATCCAAAGATTTTTACGCTGAGGGAATGTGCATTCGCTGTGGTTTCGTACACTAATTTTATGATATGACCGCTTCTTCTTTTTGTCACATTTTTTTCTCCAACTACCACACCCCCTGTGCCAGTCACCGTTTAATCCAGCAAGGAGTGACTTCGCTTGGATTCGTCGCCGTTAGTATACGGCCCACTTGCCTGGCTCTCGATCGATTCTACTTGTTGCACAAGAAAACAGTGACTCTTATTTTAAGGAGTACGAGAGATTGTAATAGCCTTGTAAAGAGCTTTACTAGTTTCGGTGAGAACAGAATAGGTTTTTGTTGTTGTTGTGAACTACAGTTACACACAAACATACACCGAGATTTCATTTAGCGTAGCAACTGGAGGCGTGAAACATTTTTCGAGTGTCCCAAACTTTCAAGAAAGCGCATTTATCAAAGTTTCATCAGCCTTGACGTCCACCGAACAGAATGCTATGATGACGCCAGCAGGGTTTAGGGTTTGCCACCAAATGCTCACAGCAGCCAGGAACACACCCTCCCAAGGGGTTTCAGAATCTGTACCATTCAAAAAATTATTCTTGAGCCTCTGGGGTCGTAGAACATTTTGGAAGATTGCGGGGACCCCCTCTCCCGACGGCCCCGTCTGACTGTAAACCCCCCCCCCCCCCCAAAAAAAAAAACAGAAATGCAAAAAAAAAAAAAAAAGCCAAGGGGTTTAATCGGAAAAAAATTTAATTAAATAATGGATTAATAAAAGCGCTTTCGGCCAATAATTTTGCTGTTGATACATCCCTAATATAAATACTTGAGCGTTTCGGTGGGTTCAATCTTTTAATCGCATTTTTCAGATTTGTAATTTAATTCATAAATAATATTAAACCAATGATAACGGATGACATTTCATTAAAGTGTACATGTATATAGAAATGTAAAGTGTATTAAATAAAAATATATAAAATAAAATACAAGTGTTATAGATTGTACCAAAAAAATAAAATAAAATGGAAAAGCAGAGGTCGTGCTAACCACTCTTCCACATTGCCACCCTTATATTTATAGTTATTTGGGGAAAATGGAAGTTTAATTCATCTTTAAAAGTGTAAAGTTTCCAACTCTTGTTTAATGAGGCTTAAATATGAATTACCGTATTTTTCGGACTACAAGTCGCTCCTGAGTATACGTCGATCCAGCCATAAAATGCCCAACGAAGACAAAAAAAACATATACAAGTCGCACCGGAGTATAAGTCGAATTTTTGGGGGAAATTTACTTGATAAAATCCAACACATAGAACAGACATGTCATCTTGAAAGGCAATTTAATATAAAAATACAATAGAGAACAACATGCTAAATAAATATACAGTGTACAGTGCATGAACAACAAAATGTGAATATACTTTCCTACGCTACGGCTCGGTCCTGGCAATACAGCGAACTCGCAAAAGACAATGCTGGACGTCCGTATAATTTGCTGAATCAATTTGGTCCTCGATAGAAAATAGGTTCGCATCGACGTAAATAAATGATAATTAGGTACTATTAGTAATAAGTAACAGGTTAGCATGCGTTCGCTATCATTAGCACATCGTTCAAACAACCACACAACTGGCTCTAAGTGTCCGATCGCGGGTGGAAAACACACAACAACAACAGAAAAGATGATACACGCAGGCGTTGCCTCTGTAGAGATGATTTAAAAGCATAAACAATGAAAGTGGGTTTGCAGCCGTCTATTCTCTCTCGCTGTAACTCGCCCACTTGGCACTCACTCACTCAGAGCTACGTAGCTGTCCGTCTTCTTCTGGCGCGTGAGCACCCTTCTCCACGTAAACAAGTGCAAGTGCGCCCTCACGTGGGCGTGAAAGCGCCACAAACTAAATGCATCCATTTCAAGATAAAAAAGTCAATATTACAATTGAACATACACTGCCAAAGTCAGAACACGAACGTGGCCATAGCTATAAAGAGTTATTCAGATAACTATAGCATAAGAACATGCTAACAACTTTACAAAACCATCAGTGTCACTGCAAAACACCAAAATAACATGTGAAATTATATCATAATGTGTTAATAGTTCCACACATAAGTCGCTCCTGAGTATAAGTCGCACCCCCAGCCAAAATATGAAAAAAAACGCGACTTATAGTCCGAAAAATACGGTATGTAAGGTAAGCACATTAGACAACTTCTATGCTAATAGGTGTGTTTAAAACTTCAAACATATACGGTAATCATTTTTGCATTTCAAAAAAATTTAAACAAAATGCGATCAGACTATGGACAGCATGCGCTTGACAGCACTAGTTTCAAATTTGACAAAATGGGAAAAATTCAAGTTAACTACGGGTTAAGTATGAAAAAAATGATTAAAAATTTTAATCGCACATGTATAGTGAGGAAAATATGTATTTGAATACCCTAGGGATAAGTTCTCCAACTTAGAAATGAGGAGCGTTTGAAATGTTCATGGTAGGTGCTTGTCCACTGTGAGAGACGATCGAAAGAATAAAATCCAAAAATCACAATGTATAATTTTTTAACAATTTATTCATATTATACTGCTGCAAATAAGTGTTTGAACACCTGACAAAATCAATGTTAATATTTGATACAGTACAATTACAGAGATCATACGTTTCCGCTAACTTTTCACCAGGTTGGCACAGACTGCAGCAGGGATTTTGCACCACTCCTCCACACAGATCTTCTCTAGATCAATCAGGTTTCTGGGCTGTCACTGAGAAACACGGAGTTTGAGCTTCCTCCAAATATTTTCTCTTGGGTTTAGGTCTGGAGACTGGCTAGGCCCCTCTAAATCCTTGAAATGCTTTTTACGAAGCCTCTCCTTAGTTATTCTGGCTGTCTGCTTCGAGCCAATGTCATTTAGGAAGACCCAGTCACGGCCCATTTTCAGTGCTCTAACTGAGGGAAGGAGGTTTTACCCCAAAGTCTCACAATACATGGCCCTGATCATCCTTTCCTTAATAAAGTGCCTGTGACACGAAAAAGCATGTTTATTTCATAATACACGCGATATTTTATGCCCCTGAATGATATGGACCGCTTGGATGTGTGTGGAAGCGATCGCTATTTTTATTCAGTTTTTTGAATCCCGCGCCATGAAAATGAGTGACTTCTGGCTTCGGTCTTGCATTGAGGAGGAGGGCGCTGTGATGTGTACGGTAGAAGACGTCCTCTTTATGCTACAGTGTAATGTTGTGTATGAGGACGAAGGATTCAGCTGATTTTGCGGATTAATATGTTTATTTTTTGCATCACGCCAGCCAAACGGCTGCAGAAAAATCATTCTGTATGAGGGAGAGGCGTATGCGCCTTTTTGGAGTTTCAAAAGGTTCCCATTCACCGTGGATATTGGCCAAGCCCTACTACGGTGGGACCATTGGACTTACGAGGAAGTGAGTAAACATCTTGTTTTGTATTATGTCAAATACGAATACAGCGATTACAAAGTAAACACGACAAACTTCCTTTAAATAAAGGACTACTTAAGTTTGATCATTGATAGGCATGTAAAAAGCTCTCCTAATGCTCATTAGCAGCAGCACGTTAGCTGCACAACAACTCCAGCCACCCTCCTCCGGGAACGAACTGTAAATTGCTCTCCGCCGGGTGGTTTGCCGATCCGCGACGACAATCGACAACCGGGTCGTCATGTCAAATAATCCAGGCTAGTTATGTGTGATTTTCCGCGTCGAAGACTTTGAAACATCACTCGGTCCGGGTTAGCATGTCGGCTAGCTGTCACGCCTTCTGGTTTGTTTACATTCTCCGAAGCCGGGGAAGGGAAATAACATATGTCCGATTTAGGTGTCATAAAATATCGTTCGGGAGGTGTGACAGTAAAGGTGAAGTCGACAGTTTTGACCATTATGGATTAATTTTGCCATGTCGTCCTGAATAAATGCATTTTTGTTATTTCATATTCCATTCAGCACAAGACTGTTATTTGTCATGACCATGTCATTTATTTAGCAATTGGGGAAAATACTTGGATAAAAAGAATATCCTGTAAAAATATTGAAGTAAAGAGACAGAAACACTGACATTTTGCCGCTCTCTTCGTCGCGTTTCTACCGCTGACGTCATCCACCTGTTGGGGACGCTAAAGCCCTATAATGGTAGGCGTGGCAAACCCGCAGATTAAAAGACTAATTTCTCGTCATCTGTGCTTTGCTAAATTGTTGTATATAGTCGAATCGTCTCAAAATATGATTGTAATTCACATAATAATGCCATTTAAGACTTTTTTTCTCGTGTCATATGCTCTTTAATACAGTGCAGTTGTCTAGTCCTATATGCAGAAAAACACCCCCAAAGCATGATGCTACAACCCGCATTCTTCACAGTAGGGATGGTGTTCTTGGGATAGTACTCATCATTTTTGTTCCTCCAAACACTTTGGGTAGAATTAAGACCAAAAATTTCCATTTTTATCTCATATGACCACATGACTTTCATTTCCTCTGGATCATCCAAAATGGTCATTGGCAAACTTAAAACGGGCCTCGATATGCGCTGGTTTAAGCAGGGGAGCCTTCCGTGCCATGCATGATTTTAAACCATGACGTATTAGTATATTACTAACAGTAAACTTGGAAAAGTTGGTCCCAGCTCTTTTCAGGTCATTGACCAGCTCCTCCTGTGTAGTTCTGGGCTGATTCCTCACCATTCTTAGGATCATTGAGACCCTACATGGTAGATCTTGCATGGAGACCCAGTCTGAGGGAGATCAACAGTCACGTTTAGTTTCTTCTATTTTCTAATAGTGGCTCCAATGGTGGATTTTATATCACCAAGCTGCTTGGCGATTGCACCGTAACCCTGTCCAGCCTTGTATAGGTCTACAATTCTGTCTCTTGTGTCTTTGGACATCTCTTTGGTCTTGACCATGTTATGAATTGGAGTTTTCCTGATTGTATGGGGTGGACAGGTCTTTATATGCAGCTAACCACCTCAAACAGGTCAAAAAGTCAGACTCAAAAAGTCCACCTCCACTCCACTTATTTAGCAGAATACCGTAATTTCCCGAATATAAGGCACACCCGTGTATAACACGCACCCCAAATTTACTATTAAAATCTAGGGAAAATTATTGTACCCGTGTATAACGCGCACCCTAATTTTAGCACCAATAAATAGAAGAATACAAGAAAACAGAGCTTGTGTATAGATACAGAACAGTCATTTTACTAACTGGTGAAACACAGCACAAGCATAGCACATTGGTAGTTCAAAACATTACCGTAAACTGACAATATGCACGGTAATAATATGATCTGACAACTTCTCCAACTCACTAAAATCCAGGAGAAAACAAAACAGATGTGACTTTTCTTTTAAAGGCTGCTGTATAACTTGATTGTTTTAGCATGATGAATAAATGTTTCTTCCATGAATTGATACGGTAAAATAAAAGTGAGGACCGAAGTCGGAAATCGGAACGAGCGCATCGCTACTGTAACAAGAGGAACTATTGTTATTTGGGTTTGAGTTTCCCAAGCGATAGATATAGTTGACGGAAACAGGAAGTCTGTGTTGTGTTATGTTTGTTATGGTCCGAGTTGCCGAGTTGCAATAAACATTCACTCAAATGAGTTCAAGAAACTAAATTCTGTGCTTTATGAAGAGTGAAAAAAAGCAGAATTTATCACAGACGAAATCATTCGACCAATCAGAGTGAAGTATTACCGAAACAAAATGGTGACGTCATGTACCGTAATGGTCGGCAACGGATCGCTGCATATGTTTTCTTTAACACAACATGGCTGTGTCAAAAAAAAAAAATTGGTCTTTTATATTTAATATATATATATATATATATATATATATATATATATATATATATATATATATATATATATATATATATATATATATATATATATACAGTATTTCTGTCTCCATCCCTGTACCCGTGTATAATGCGCACCATGATTCTCCAAGTTGTTTTGGGTGGAAAAAAAAGTGCGCGTTATATTCAGGGAAATTACGGTAAGTGGAGTTTGACGATTTAAAGGCGACTTACAGGTCTTTGAGGCTCACAATTCTTGCTAATTGACAGGTGTTCAAATACTTATTTGCAGCAGTGTAAAACAAATAAATTGTTAAAAATCATACACTGTGACTTCTGGATTTGTTGTTTTTTTTTCTTAGATATTCTTTCACAGTGTACAAGCACCTGCCATGAACATTTCAAACCCGCCCAACATTTCTAAGTTGGAGAACTTGCCGAACTGCAGGGTGTTAAAATACTTATTTTCCTCACTATATATATATATATATATAAATATGGCAAACATAAAGGAAAATGTGACTACAATATGCCCTCTCACAAAGATGAGTTCTGACACCATGCTTTAATACATTACAGTATACTATATCCTATGACAATTTAGGGCCAAAAGACTACACAGTGTACATAACCAGGATAATAAGAGATCAGCTTACTGCTTTATTTTGGCTGTCTCCACTGAGTGCTATTCTACTTTGTAGTTTTGTGGTCCGTCTTCATTCTGTCGCTATTTTTCACAGAGTTATTGCTTTCCGTTTGGAAATCGATAGCGTTCGTTGTGAGATTGACAAAACATGTCGCCCTTGAGTGCCGCGGGTGTCTCGGTGGGCCAATGAAAAGGTTGCTTTAATCCCCAATAACCTCCCCTGCCTCTTCCTGGCAGCCATAGAAAGCTCTTTGTTTTATGTAAATGGTGATTGATGACACGTCTGGCTCAGCCGGCAGTTTTTGACAAAAACTATTGATGGCTGCACTCAGTAAAGTGTTAGTGCAGGTGACAGAGCAATCCATTTTCACAGAAAAGGAGAGTGAAAGCCAGGGAGAGAGAAGCTGAAGCAAGAAAAAGTCATTAACACTTTACATATTTGGAGCTTCACTTTTATAAGTTAGGCTTTCAGGATTTGCACACATGAGCTACTAAATGATACAAATTTGTTCGTGTCAAAAACCATACTACATAGATATTCATTATAAATTATACGTGAAAGGCTTGCTATTGTTTTCATAAGGTTTTGCACATTGGAGAAATTACTGCATTGCACTCAATATTACTGTACTCATGGAGCTTACTGTACACTGAATGAAATGTACGTCAAACAAATGTACTTTTGGTCATACTGTATGTAGACAAGCCTTACAAAAACTGCACGCGAGCGACTTTACCGCAAAATCGCATAAGATGGAATACAACTTGAGCCAAAATAGAGGTGGTGCTGACGTGAGTCTGACAAAAGCAGATTTAACAGATGCTTCAAGGGGACCTTAACTCATGAAATCCCGCTGTCCTGCACGCCGGGCCCCGCCTTCTAACTGCTGTATAAATAGATTGTCTTGACAGGGTAATTCATCTGCGGCCATGAAAACATCAGCTTTAAAAGACAGCTCGCTCAGACCTCTGCGCTTGTTAGAGGCCAGATCAGCAGCCCAGATGCCTGCGATGTAAACTCATGAAGGGAAGATTAATTTATCTGTCATCCCTGACTTTGACAGTTGTTGTAAATTTGACTCTGGCCTGCATTCATTGAGGGGAGGGGTAGCGTGCTTGGGTGTGTGTATGTGTGTGTGTGTAGTGTAAAAATGAAGAGAGGGAGGACAGAATTAATGACTGAGGGCTAAAATTCGACGTATAATGTTGACAAGGCACTGATACATCGAGACAAACCCTCATTTGCGCCATGACCCGCTGCCATTTCTCTCAAATTCGAACCAATCTTTTTCAAGATGGCGGATCTCGTATGGATGGCAGAAAAGAAAAGACAATAGTCGTATGTGAGGAAAGCCATTTGGTGTCTGATTGATGGTAGCAGGCGAATTGTGGCGGGCATGTTCTGTTCTTCTGATCTCCCCTGATACGCAAGCCATGCCTGGCGCACATCGTAAAAAGATTTTTTTTTCCCCATGGTATTTTCAACGACGCTGCCAGACGTTTCGCATATTCCTCCTCTTCTCTGTGTCAGTCTTTCAGAATAGAGAGACAGTTTAAATGTATGACACTGTTGAAAATTCTCAGACATGGCTTTTGTGTCTCGTCATTTCTCTTGAGCTCGTGAAAGTGAAGTGAAATTTTGATTTGTCATCATAAAAGTATTTGACTGTATTCCTTTTCTGATGAAACTGCTATTTTGACTAATGCTTACATATTTGGGGCAGATGTAATGTAATTTCTTTTGGCTTTAATTTGATTGCATTTATTAATTGTACATTATTTTAACATTTGATATAACATTAATCATGCTAGCTGTTTTAGAGTTCATGGAGACTGTACAATATACGTTCAGAAAGTTGGTATCAAAGCATGACCTCCACCAGCAACATTTGATAAGGCGGTGTTTTTCAACCACGCGAGAGGTCGTCAGGTGTGCCGCGAGAAATTATCCAATGTCGCTTTTTTGTTTTTTTACATCGTCGGGCAGAGTTGCAGTAGGAAGGAGTAGGAAGAAGGATGCGGTATTGCTCATGTCTCGTTCAAGAACTGCTCAGATTTCTAGCCATTAGCCACCTTGCTGTCCGCGACAATGTGGACCCCAGCACGTTTACTGTACATCTTGTGATAAGACTCGTCAAGTGTTGATATGCACGAAAGTGTATCGATATGTTTTATTCCAACACATTGACGAGCACAGCAAGGTGGCTGATGGCTAGAAATCTGAGCAGTTCTTGAATTTGACACGAGTAGCTCTCCAACAACGCCATGGTGCCAAGCAAGCTTAAACGTCACCTCCAAACAAAACACCCGTTGCTTCAAAACAAGTCGATGGTCTATTTTGTTCGCCTTCGTGAAAACACAGAGAAACAGGCAACTTTTTTGAGAAAAACTACAAAGGAAAATGAGAAAGCCCTCAAAACCAGTTACATTGTTGCTGAACCTGTTGCTAAATACTAAAAGTCCCACATTGTGGCAGAGACATTAATACTACGTGCTTGAAAAGCCATTGTCAGCAAGATGCTCGGTCCTGATGTGGTTAAAGACATTACTAAAATCCCCCCGTCTGATAATTCTCAGCTTTATAGCCTTACCGCTATAAGAAAATAAAAACAAAGAGATGAGCGCTGTTGAAGAAGATTCCTGCCAGGATATTGGCTTTGTGTTCATCTAAACAGGCTCAAGTTTCACATTGAGTAATTATAAATATTGAGAAATATTTTATCATTGAATATACTGTACAGAAAGAAATTCTGGACCTTTTTTTTCCTTTGTGGTGTGCCGCAAGATTTTTTCCAATGTAAAAACTGATTCAGAAAATGTTGAATAACTCTTTGATAAGGCTTGCACGAGGCCTACATGAACAGACAAAACACTAGTGTTGCACAAGGTGCTGGTACAGTACCAGTACTGTATGATGCTTTTTATTTTTGTTTTGTTTTCAGCCAGGAAAGGGCGGAGGTGTTAAAGATGGTTTGGTACCAGCTTTTTGTTTTTGCCTTTTCACTGATAAGTATGATAGGAAATAGTGCTAAACCTTTATCAGAAGAACTCTATTTCATTTTCATTTCATCCAACACTATAATTAATCATTAACAATATATTTACTCATAATGAAACGTTAAAAATGCGTGTTTTCAATAGAAATCACTGTTGAAGTAAAAAATCTTCTCGAAACGAGTCTGACGTACATTCTGGGAAAAGTATTTCTATTGCTATTGGTGACAAAAATCCATCTGTCATGAGGAAATCATTCGACACTTAGATTTCGCATCAAAACCGCAAAATTACAGTGGCGCTAGAATATTTTAATGTTATTTCATTTTTTAAATTATTTTGTTGAATTTGGCGATGTACCTACGAATCAGAAATGACATGCATTTCAGAGATACTTTTTAATTAAAACAAAGATGTTACTATAAACTAGTGTTGCACCGATACCATTTTTTGGGCCCGATACCGATACAGATACCTGACTGTGGAGTATCGGCTGATACCGATACCATTCGATACCACCCCGTTAGCAAAAAAAAAAAAAAAACAAACAAAAAAAACCCACACACACATATTTATATCATATATGTGTGTGTGTGTGTGTATTTATGTACGTATAAGGGATGCAACGATACAGTCAAGTCATGGTTCGGTACGATTTTCGATACATTTCAATTAGAGATGCACGATAATATCGGTCACCAATAATTATCGGCTGATAATGGCAATTATGACGTCACACAGATAATCCAGATAACGCGAAATTCAACCGATAATGCAATCCAATAATTATATCTTGATTTAGCTTCCAAATATGCGCAATCAACAGTTTTGTCCAATTCTGCTAGTTTTAAGGTGTTTTTGCAGTGTAGTAATGTGATATATGTTAAGAATGGCTTACTTCTAAAGGCATTTTTGTGCAACTTGGGTGTTTACTCTCTAAGTAATTGTTGCCAAAAGCTTACCATTACACAACGTCATTGCCATTGTTTAGTTGTTGGAATTTACTACTTGTTCACATTTGTTGTGGAAAAAAAATAGCACTAAATTACATTTTTGCACAGTAACATTTGATCTTTGTATACTTAAAAATTTTACATATTTGAATAGAATTATCGGCGTGACATTATCGGTTATCGGGTGGAAGTGGCAGGAAATTATCGGTTATCGATATCGGTTGAAAAATGTATTATCGTGCATCACTAATTTCAATACATTTAATGCTCTGAAACAGAAAATACAACTGTTATTATTATTTTTTTTTTAATTTGCTAACAAGCAAAAATAACCATATAAACAAGCATTTTAGTGCATAATATTTATGTGCTTACTTCTTACTGATCTGAAGAAATTTTGTATATAAGTGCTGAGAACAATCTTTACTGTTTGTAAAGTGGGGCACACTGTTGATTGTTGCAGCTTTCTTAGCAGCTATATTTACCATACAAGCAAAACATCCTATTTGTGTTCCGAGTCCATCTGTAACATGTACTGAATTAACAGTATTTGCAGCATTATCTATAGTCACTGGTATGGATTGATTTGGCCTGCTTAACTTCCATTCAGTCATGGCGGTTTCTAATTCATCAATGTAGTATATGGACTACGTGTCGCTCTGGGCTCACGCAGCTAATGGCATGGGATCTAATGTAGTACATCTTGGTTGCTATTTGATGATGTCTAGTGTGTGCGTGCGAGAGTTGGCATGGGATCTAACATAGGACATCTAGGCTGCTATTTGATGACATCTAGTGTGTGCGCTGCGCTGCTTGTTTTCTGGCCACAGAAGTCACTTCTGCTCATTACTGCACAACACAGATGACAATCGACTTTCATAAACAGGACGAGTTTGAAGTACGGCGCTCTTAATTTGCCACTCATTGTTCATCATGAAACCATGAGTTTGCTTAGTCTCCCACGGGTTTAACCTTTCTGATCCCATCGACGCTTAAATAGTAGGCATTAGTTTACGCATGCTAGTCGTTTGTGAATGTCATGTTAGATGAGCAGCGTAACATCGCAGAAATGCGTTGTACTTTACATCCTTAAAATTGAATACGAAGGAGTTAATTTTGTTTGGTAATTTCGAGACAAAGACCTACAGATGTCATGCATCGGGTTTAGGGAAGTTAGCTCACGTGGGGAGGACAGTACATTTGCGTTCAAGTGATGCCAGTAGATGGTATCGGCGCCCTAAATGTTGGTACTCGTCGATACCGATACCACCAATTCGGGCCGGATCGGCGTCCCCTGCTGATACTGGTATCGGTGCAACTTTACTATAAACAAGCAACTTAGGTTTACTACAAGGTTTAGACATAAAACTTTGTGTTTTAAAAGTAATCAAAACCGTATTCCTTCCTTCCGAAACCGCCGAAGATGCTGTTTAAGTACAACTGGAAGTTTTTTTCTTTTTCGAAGCAGCACTGATTCGTGTTTGTGAGATGCTGTGTCAAATGAGATTAACATCACTAGCCATGACATCTTCGTGCTACACTGCAATTGCTTACAGAGTGAACCTGGCCATAGTGCGAGGAAGTCACACTTCCTGTCCCATACCTAATATGTTCTGCATAGGAGCATGTGTCCGTCCTACAGCACTGAAGGATCTGCACCTCCAAAAAATCAGATTTGATCTGAAATCTCATTTATGCTTATACCCCTACTGCAATGTCTCTTTTATTGTACACATCTTAAAATTAAGCAGACACACAACACACAGGTGTGTATATTATACATGACACAGAAAATGAAACTTTATCCACATTGATCTGTAACTTTTGAACATACTGGTGATGTGATTAGGAACTTTAATGCATTTCTACATTTCTTATGGGAAAACAATTTTTTAAATTTTTACTTGCTTGTTTCTGATCCAAGCGATTTCTCAAGTGGAATCTCACATGAAAGCAAACAGTTAAATTTGGCTGTAATTCATCAGCACCTCGTAGCATGTCTGATTGGACCTTGGGGAGGTGACAATTATAGCCCAGGAGATATTGAGCTTTTATTGTAGATTAGCATGCTAATAGGCTTTGATTTGACAGACCTCGCTTTCCCCTCGGAGAACGACAGCCTCGAGCCAAGCAGAGGGCTTGTGTAAGAGGGTAAACGGAGGGGTGAGAGAAAAGAGTGAGGAGCAGGGTGTGAAAGGGGAAAGTAAAGGCGGGGGTGAGAAAACCCAGTGATTGAGGTGGTTTGGAGCAGCGTGGAAGATATTGCTAATTAGCATGCTGAAGAAAAAGAAAGGTTGTGACAGAGGAGGTAACCCAGTCATGATAAATATGGTGACTTAACAGTCTCTCCTCCCCTCCTTTTTGTCTGTTGAAGCCCACAGCTGTGGACTTAAGAACTCCTTTCACCTAAAAGGAAATCAAAAGATAATCCGTAGTTTGATGTCGGGAGCAACTTTGGAGTCAGGGGGGAGAGGGGTCACGGGTGTATAGGGCCAATGAGTTTAAGCTGTAAACCCTCGACAAAAGCTTCCGACATTGTCATTTCCTCCCCGTGTCTATGAGTGTATTGGGAAAGTTTGTGAGCGCCTCCTCCGTGCATGACTTAACCGACTCAAGAAGAATAGAGAGATAAGCGAAGTGTTAAAGTTAATTTCCCATCCAAAACAGATTCCCTCAGGTTGGATGGAATCCTCTTACCCTCTCCGTGTTTGCCCAAATTTCCCTCACAGATGTAAATATGCACCGAAATGTGACTGACAGGTCTTTCTTCTAGTTTACGACACAGATTGTTGCACAACTTGTGCTGTCTTAAAGCATTAGCGGATAAAGAAAACAGAATGAACAAAGCCTTCATTTACTACAATAAGCAGATCTCGGGAGAAGGCGAGATAGAAAAGTTGTGAAGTGGGCCACGCCACTTTGCTTGCAGTGCATTTTCTTTGTCCAACCGTGATGTGAAGAAACTATTTAGAAACTTTCGAGGCAGTCACATAGACAGCGTAAAAAAGAAATCTGTTGATGCATCATAATTGCTTTGAATATGCTCAATAACTTGAGATGCACTGCATGTAGCAAGAGTTCTACATAACTTGAAAACACAATGCGTTGCCATCCTTGCAAAATCTGGTGTATTGAAGAAAACACACAATTCTTATTTTTTTTCCCCATCTGAATTGTAGTAAATTTTATTCTAATTGAATTAGTTACTCTAATTGCGTCATGGTTGGAGTAAAAAGTTTCTAATTGCAGTGAATTGTACAGTATCACAGCATAATTAAAGATAATCGTACCACAATTTCTTTCTCTTTAGGGTGTGTAATAACACGTGCATTGACTCAATCAAATTGTTATTGGGGTTTATCATAATGTTTCCTCCTGATTTGTGTTGGTTTGTATTGCAGTTGGACTGAGGTATTATAAGAATTAGAATTTCTTTTTTTTAAACGTACTGTGTATCACAAAAGTGAGTACACCCCTCGCATTTTGCAGATATTTGAATATATCTTTTCATGGGGCAATACTGACAAAATGACACTTTGACACAATGAAAAGTAGACTGTGTGCAGCTTATATCATAGAGTTAATTTATTTCCCCCTCAAAATAACTCAAAATATAACTATTGATATCCAAACCCTTGGCAACAAAAGTGAGTACACCCCTTAGAAACTCCGTACATCCCTAAATGTCCAAATTGAGTACTGCTTGTCATTTTCCCTCCAAAATGTCATGTGACTCGATACAGGAGTGCTGTCAGCATTGCTGCAGAGATCAAAGAGGTGGGAGGGTCAGCCTGTTAGTGCTCAGACCATACGCCGCACTGTACATCAAATTGGTGTGCATAGATGTCACCCCAGGAGGAAGCCTCTTCTGAAGACGGTACACAAGAAAGCCCATGTACCATGCCACATTGTCCCATGAAAAGATATACTTAAATATCTGCAGAAATGCAAGGGGTGTACTCACTTTTGTGATATATTGTAATTGTAATTAAAGTGAATTTTCTCATGTATTGCTTCGGATCATAAATGAACTTAACCAGAGTATGTAAGTGTATCTTTATACGCATCACTCACATGCATTGTATCGTTCATGTGGTGCACATTATGGTGAAGCTTTAAGTCTCGTTGTACTATTCTATTCTATTGAATTATTGAATTATACTTATCCTCATTCAATATATACCATAGAGTCTTCAGTGAAGGTGATCCATCCATTGATGCAGCCACCACTCAGTTCTGTAGCCGTTTCCATTACCCTTTTTAATTAGCGAAACAGAAATTTTGCAATGAAAACCTGATAATGCAAATGTCCGAATTTAAAAAAAACAAACAAAAACAAACAAAAATGCTCAAATATCGGAAAAAAAGTCTACACTTTCATGAGGTTTTTCAGACATATCGTTATCAAAATATGTCATAAAAGCGAAGTAATTGTTATCGAATTCATGCGCCGTAAGACGTCAGACTTTTACTCAATTCTCTGAAACATGGTACGGTATGGCGAGAAGAGGAGACCGAAACTTGAGTAAAATCTTGCATGAAACTTTGCGAGAGTTACGAGACTTTGAGACACGCTCAAGTCGTTTTGTCAATATTGGTACCGATGACTTTTATTATTTATAGAAGATAGAAACACAGCTTCTGTAACGTTTATCCCTGTTTAGTGAAGTTTAAAGGTATTGATTTTATGTAACATGTTCAAGTAGTCAGCCCTCATAAAACATGACATGACCACCTCTTGAGAAACAAGGACACTGATGTGCTGCAGGCAATAACACATGTTCCAATACTGACAGTTGACCTTGAGGAACTCACAGCAGTAATTTCACACTTATCCCGATGTAATGACATTGTTTCTTACGTCTGTTGTGCGCGTATGACTTCTAACTGGAGCTGGTCCTGGACAAGTACAAGTATCTCATAACTTGTTTCTCAAGTATGTAGAACGGCTGGTCTGATTCACCATAGTGGTACGCCTATATACCAAATCACAATATATTCCATCATAACCAAAGATTTTCAATAGCGTACCGCACATAACACGTCACCTTTTCTCATTAACTCATTCACTCCCAGCCATTTTCACCGGAGCAACCCATTTCGCTCACGGCCGTTTTACTGGATTTTTACTGATTTTGCAAGGCCCACAGAAAATTCTGTTCTATTGCTATATAAACATGGAACCGACCAAAAGAAAGATTAGACTTTTTTCTTTCAGCAGGAAAAAAAATGTTAGTTCATATCTTTTTCCATTCTTTAGAAATCAGCATTAGAAAATGGCTTAGTTTGAGCAATTTTCCAATTTCTGATGAAAAAACAGAGAAATTGAGCTTTTTGTAAAAGCATACATTTCAAACATAACTTTGACTTCAACACAGCTATTTTTTGCTTTTGTGACATCCCAAACATCTGAATGTTTTCCTTCTACAAAATAACATAAACAACAAGACAAATAGAGCTTTTGATAGCAAAGTAACTATTTACACATAACTAAACTATTGAACTGAGAGAGGATGCTGCTGTGCGCGTTTTCGGCTGAGTCACGAGACACTAGAGAGTCACAAGAGAAACGAGCGGCCGAACACGGCAACGCGAACTCTACTCAACGAGCAACACAGACTCAACAACATCATCCGCTACATTGGTGATCCCGATCGTTCTGCTCGGTCGTCCACCGCCTGGCATCTTGGATGTCCTCCCGATTGTTCTGCTCGGTCGTCCGCCGCCTGGACGTCCTCCTGATCATCGCACTTGGTCGTTCATCACCTGGCATCCCGGACGTTCTCCCGATCGTCCTACTCAGACTTCCCACACCTGGCATCCTGGACGTCTTCCTGATCATCCATTCGGTCGTCTTCCACCAGCGCCTCGGCCATGCAACCCGACCGGTCGTTCCATTAAATCGGGTTACGCCTCCTCTCCTCACTTCCTTTCATGGTCCAATATGCGTTCTTACCAAATGCGCTACTACCCTCCAGTGGCCAGTTTTATTGCTTTAAAATGGATTTTGAGCATTGTGCATTGGAGCGAAGTTGCATCAGAACCTAGAGATGTCTCCTGTGAAAAAAAATGTAAAAGACGTATAAATACGTTTTTGGGACACTAAAACAATTAAAAATAGAATGTATTTATATGTTTTGGGGATGCAAATGAGTTAAGATTCATAATGTTAGCAACTGTTGCCAGGGGGTCAAACTCGCGTTTGTCCCTCATGCTAGATTCATGTAAATAGTGTACGAACGAGATGTTTACTAAGCTAAACCTACGAATTCTGTCCGGAAATGATGTTTCTGGTGTCGAATTCACTGGTAAAGATGTGGAAGAACATAAAAATGTTCTGTTAATGAGAAGGCTTGAGTGTCGATGGCTGAAAAAGACGGGAAAAAGAGCCGACCTGATCCAAAGGTAGCTTTTTATCTATACTTTTTTCTTGTGTGCATTGCCTTACGCCACTGACAGTGACATTCTCCCGTTTCAACAAGCTATCCTTTACCACCATATGACCTGTCTTTCTTATATATTATATCCTCTGGTTGTCTTGCATCTCTGACCATTCTTGGGAGTAATTTATATTGCTATATTTGTGTAGCGATCGCAAATGCTACTCAGTGACAGCCAACGAACACTTTTAATTTTTTTCATTAATAACAAATCTTAATTCTATTAATTTATTTACAATTCCCCCTTGCTAAGGTTGTTTCTTTACAACAGAAAAGGTAACTCTGTTAAATCTAGAGCCTACCTGTAGGCATGAACAGGCTTACTACTAAAGACCAAGGCCAAACATGGCTAATTTATTGAAATATCCGTATTTTATAAAAACAGGCTTACATGACTGTTGTGATATATAAATAAAATTTTTAATTTTTTTTCAGGTCATTCAATGTCAGACAGAAGCAGCACGGCAAAACGCCACGCAAAAAAAATAAATAAAAATATCAAAATTGCTTACCTCTTCGGGGCAGGCAATGGATCAGGGTTGTCATCTGTAGGACCATGGCCCCCAACAAAATGTTTACTGCATATGAAGGTGAATGGCTTAACCTTGCTGGCATTAAACTGGTCTTTTGGACGTCCAGACATGTTGATCCAATGTTCACATTTTTCCCCTCTGAGTTTTTGGCTTCGGGAACGTATGAAGAAAACATCTTTCATATGTGGACAGTCGTAATGTCTAGTCGTTTCTACAAGTTCCATAGCAGCAGCGCTTCTTTGGCTTGTTTTGTTGTTGTTGTTTTTTTGTTTTTTTAAAGATTACCGGCAGAAAACAAGCAGTACTAGCATGGGTTGCATGGGAGCGCACTTCTATGTTGACCCCCTTCCGGTTTACGATGGTGACGTCATGCAGCCTTGCGGTCTCAAAATAGCATTCGTGCAGCACGCTATTGGAATGATTTCATCCAATACGACAACAATGTATGCGCGTAAATCCACCTAATGACTACACAAGTTTCCCAAACCTGGTCCTGCAGGTGTCATGCTCAGTATTCCTTGCAGTAGATTTGCTTACCCGGAGA